>NW_026555337.1:3734268-3809055 GCF_029017545.1 Prosopis cineraria
TTCTTTTTCTTTTTTAAAACTGTACGCACTGAAAACAAAATAAAATAAAATCTATTGATTGTGTTAATTTAAAAATCAGTTTTATAATTAAAAATTGGCCAATAGTAGTAGTCACTGGTGGATAATAGCAGTGGCTTATAATAATAACTGGTCAATGTGACAATAATTTTAATAATCAAATGCAACATATTTTGAAAATGAAAAAATGAAATGAAAATAACTTTAACATGTATCAATTTTTTGTTTTTAAAAACAAAAAAAAAAGATTAGTTTTGAAAACAATTAAATTAAAAGAGTTATCTAAATGAATTTCTAATTTTGTTTGTTTTTAAAAACAAAAAAAAACTGTTTTTAAAAATAAAACCAAACAAGATTCTTGAACACAACAAACATCACGAAACACAGAACTAATTAGACTGCTGGATTCTTCTTCTTCTCCAGGAAAAGTTAATGCCAAGTGGTTTCCACCTACATTAATTCAGCATAGTAAATTAAAATCAATACAGACTGCGCTCTTTTAACTAATCCAGAAATCAGTTATATGAGGTAAGAGACGAACTAGCCGGGGTGGCTGCTTTGGGTAATAGCAAGATCTGTGAAGCTAGCTAATTCTCCCCTGGAAGCTGAAGCTCGAGCGATGGAGGAAGCTATAAGCTATCAGAGTTGCAGTGATCAATGATCTCGATGTCAGATAACACTCCTCTCAAATCATAAGCTATCATTCAAATCAACTTGTGTGACGGCTGGTTAATGCAGATCCTATCTAATAGTGGAAAACATCCTTTTAATCATGGAATAATTTCCAATTCAAATGAAATATTGGATTCCCAGAGAAACAAACCTAGTTGCTGATCACGCTGATGATGATCAATGGCGTAGCAGGATGATTTTGGAACGCCAGCTGTTGTGTCTGTAAGCGGTACTGGTACGTGATATTTAGATTTCAGTTTATGTCTGACAAAAATATATTCAGATGATCCAACTGTTTATTAAATTTGACAAAAGCACATTTCAAATATAATTTGTATGTACTTTTGAAGGTCACCCAAACAGATACATAGTGTGTGTGTGTGTTTAGTGTCAAAAAAAAAAAAAAATTAGACTACTGGATTGAGATTAATCTGCAACCTTAATTTTTTGGCAATAATGCATCTTGTTATCTTTCTTTTCTTTTGTTAACGAAAATAATGCATGTCAAATGCATGCATCAATATAATTCTTTATTAGTAGTCGCAATGAGAGGATATATATACATACACGTACATACCAGACATAAATTACGATCGAGTAATTACTACTGCTTGTCTGAGGGGCCACTGCGCTATTACTAGAAACAGCCAGTCACCTCCAAATGAAGCGAGGCGTCGTTGTCAAGACCACCAATCTCTCATATGTCAATCACTAATAAGTGGTCACGTGATTCACGAGAGCCTTATGATATTTAATATATAATTGCATAGTAAAAATTATAGCTAATTTATTCCACGTATAACGGGACAAAACTTTTCAACTAACTGCCTTGCTCATCAGTTGCTCACTCCTAGTCATCTTTGTTTTCATCATGAACAGCAATATTAGTTACAACCTTTCCTTGGCCCGATTAATCAAAACGTGCAACTCTCGGACTGTAACTGCTACTGGCAAATAACCAAAAAATTAACCATGACAGTACAAGAGGCATTCGAATCCCCCCCACCTCTTTCTGTTCTTATTGTGTAACTGATCTTATTTATTTTAACATAGAGCATATGATAAATTTTGAGCCTTTTAGTCGTCTGGCCATAAGGTCAGTCCTATTTGACAAGTAAGTCATCGTCCAAAGCTAAACCCAAGGCCTTGCCTGCAACATAGAGGGAGGGCTGAGAAGCAAACCCTCAGCCATATGATCTAACAGACTCGGCATATTATACAATGCCTCCTCATCGAAGAACAACTTGTCATTGCTCTTTTCTTCATCCTCTGCTGGGAATCGTTTGGGGAGGGGGACGACCTTAAGGAAGAAGAGGCGGGTGGTTTGAAGCGTAGGGCGGCTTCAGCCGCAGCCGTTCTGATGTCTTGGGGCCGAGGATGAGGTGGCAGCCGAAGAAGCTGAGCCAGATTGGGGAAATTCAGTGTCGCCGAGCTGCCTCGGAGAGCTAGGGCAGCCACTCATGTGCCCTAGCCGCCATTTCTGATCACGGTAAGTGCCCAGCCAAATCCTGGACTTCTTGTTCGGTTCCCGGACTTCACAAACCCAGCGGTCGCCGTTGCGTCTCCGGACACCACGAAACAGCGGGTGTCGAGTCTCCTGAAACTTCTTTCTCCCCGCTTTCTTTTGCGAGATGCAATTTGCGACGTAGGAGAACTAGGGTTTTGTGCTGAGCTTGGACATGATCATTTTCAAAATCCATGACGATCGGAAGACCAATTAACGAGAAGTCAAAAAGGAGCGTTGTATTAAATTTTCAATGGCAGCTAGTTCGGTAGAACCGTAGAAGAGGCAGGGATATATACACACACAGAGAGAGAAGGATCTGCGACAGTCAATTTCATGATTGGGGGAAAAAAAATCATATCTAGGCCGCGTATGGATACTAATTAACCAGAGCCACATGGTAGTGAGAAGAAGGACGAGCTACATTTGCATGCTTGAATGCATCTAGATAGTCATTTATTCAGTGGAAAACAAGGGCAAATGCTATAGACTGACAAGATAGGGGTAAGGACCACAAACTTAATGAATTAACCAGGATAATTTTTTTGATCTAAAAAACATGTATAAACCTTTGACCATATGATACACACACAAAGAACGGGGATGTGTATGAAACTGGTATCATAGTGTAATAAAATAAAGTTAACAGTAAACCGTGTTACTTACATATAAAAGCTTCATTCTCGTACTATAATGACCGCCGTTAAGGCACGTGAGACCATCTTTCACACTGCAATAGGGTGTGTTTTTGCGAAATGCACTGGACTGTTTTCAATTTAGAATAACTAATTTAGAGTCAATATTTTCACACTGCAAGCCCGAGGGATATATGTTCTTTCCCATTCTTGGCAAATTTTTACAAATCCAACCAATTAATTAACGCGAACACAAACAATTTTTCTTTTAAATTCTCGCTCGGAATCATTATTAATTTGAATTGATTGCAATTGAGAGTATATATGAGCTCAACAACAAATCAAATCATTTAAAAATATATTATTTTACAACCACTCAAAATATTAGACATGATCACTAGCCCACACGATAGAGTTGAGAATAAGGGCCGAGCCTGGAGGCCCTGTTTAAATAAAAAGTTTGAGCTTTAAAAAATAAATTTTTTTAAAGTAATCAGCATGAGAGCTTGGCCTTTAAGTCCTCTAAAAAAAGACTCGGACTCGGGCGGCCTTTCAAACCCTGTTATAGTATTATATATTATTATTAGTATTATTATTATTATTATTATTATTATTATGATATTTGGTGTAATATGTGTTGGAAACCATGATCTACTCTCAGCCTGATCCTCACGCATTATATTATTATAATTTTAATTTATTCTAAAATTAATTTAATATAATTTAATAAATATCAAGGTATATATAAATTTTTTGACATTTGTTATTTTTCTATAATTATTATGTTTGTGAATTTATAAAAAATAAATTATGTTTCAACTAAGATTTAAATTTTATTACTAAACCTCTAAATGTGTATTGTTTAATTTCTAAAAAATTATGAGGATCTTGATTTTTTTTAATTTCATAATATTTTAATTAATTTTTAATTTAATTTTAATTTTTTTATTTTTTAAAAAGGGCTTGCAGGCTCAGTCCTGAGCCCTTTACATATGTTCTTTCCCATCCTTGGCAAATTTTTACAAATCCAACCAATTAATTAATGCGACCACACCATTTTTCTTTTTAAATTCTCGCTCGGAATCATTATTAATTTGAATTGATTGCAATTGAGAGTATATATGAGCTCAACAAAATCAAATCATGTATAACAAATATATTATTTTACACCACTCAAAATATTAGACATGATCACTAGCCCACACGATAGAGTTGAGAATAAGGGCCGAGCCTGGAGGCCCTGTTTAAATAAAAGTTTGAGCTTTAAAAATAAATTTTTTAAAGTAATCAGGCATGAGAGCTTGGCCTTGATAAGTCCTCTAAAAAAAGACTCGGACTCGGGCGGCCTTTCAAACCCTGTTATATTATTATTATTATTATTATTATTATTATTATTATTATTATTTTATTATTATTATTATTATTATTATTTTTGGTGTATATGTGTTTGAAACCAATGATCTACTCATCTGATCCTACACGCATTATATTATTATTAATTTTAATTTATTCTAAAATTAATTTAATATAAATTTAATAATATCAAGGTATAATATAAATTTTTTGACATTTTTTATTTTTCTATAATTATTATGTTTGTGAATTTATAAAAAATAAATTATGTTTCAACTAAGATTTAAATTTTATTACTAAACCTCTAAATGTGTGTTGTTTAATTTCTAAAAAATTATGAGGATCTTGATTTTTTTTAATTTCATAATATTTTAATTAATTTTTAATTTAATTTTAATTTTTTTATTTTTTAAAAGGGCTTGCAGGCTCAGTCCTGAGCCCTTTACATATGGGCCAAGCTTAAAAATAGAGCTCAAAATAAAAAATCAAGCTTTAGGACTCAGGTCCTTAAAGGTTAAGCCTATAAGGAGGGTCAGGCTTACTTGTATTCTTAGTTCCACCACACGAGACACCCACATTCTATTAAAATCCCACTTCAAGTTAATAAAAAGCATAATTGCATTTTATTGTAAATCTATATATATATATATATATTATAATAGGTGGAGTTCATTGAATACCTGGGAACTCGCAAGAGGCAACGACACAGAATGGTTATTTATTATCAGTTTTAAAAGGTTGCCAAACGTGAATAACGTGTCGATGAAACGGCGAAGTGATGTTCCATCAACATGGTGTATATATATCTTGTGTCGAGCCCACCACTTATTGTAACAACATGTAAACACAAAGACCTGTTTGTTTGGATGGATCGAGAATTAATGCAATTTTTTCGTTCATTCTGGTATCTCAAGAGTCTTTGGTCCATATTAATTCAGTCGGCAATTTGCAAGCACCTCTATTTGAGAGGCATATCTCTCATCAAGAATTTAATCACTGTTGAAATGAGTAATTATATATACCAACGCTGAATGCATTTGGCTGCATTTTTACGTGATGATCGGCCTTACATTATAAAATTAACTCCATTGCTTCAAATTTTATAATCCTCTTTACATTCAAAGTTATGATAACATATAGCAACACAAATACAATCTTTACTAAAAGATATTAAAGTGCCCTTCTCTTTTTTCTTTTCGCTTCTCCGGCCCTTGAACTTCAGCTACCATTAATTTGCACCCACCAGCACATATAGTATTAAAATTAGGTTAACTCCGCTTGTTAAATTGATGAATTATTAATTAGTTCAATAAAATGTTTTATTTATGTTTGGTCCAACCACGATTCAATTAAAATGTCAACTATTGATCTTCGAATTAATGTAATTTGATCAATTCAATGATTAATTTGATTTTAAGTACCTTACTTCCAGCATTGTCTGTCATTGCCATTGTTTGCTGTTGACCATTATTGCCCTCTGCCTCTAGCTTCCATTGATGGACATTCTAGTCTTTTCAAGCAATCTCATTTTTTGTCTAATTCAAAAGCCAACAATATAAATTGAAAATTGAATCATTCTAACTAGTTGAACCATTAAACTAGTGTCATAACTGATTTAATAAAATACTTTGTTGATAACTAGTTTAACCATAATTTGACTATAATTTTGATTATTAACCTTTGAAACAGATTAAATGATTGGTTCAATTTTTAAAACTTTTTTTCCTCTTTTGTTCCTTCCTCTTTATCCCTCTTGATTCTCTTCTTTCCCTCTCCTGTCCGTGCGACTTCCTTTTGGTAACTTGTGAGAGGGAAAAAAAATAAAAAAAACAGCAATGGAATCCGTGGCCAATAATATATATGCCACCAAGTTTGATCACAAATCTCAGTTGACTATCTGTATGCTGGTATATGGTAACCAAGAGAAATTGTCCTATCTGAGATTTGAATTTGTGATAATGTCTAACCACAGTTTTGCAAGTGACCATGGACACCTAGAATTTCCTTCAAAACTGAGTAATTTTTAAAATAAATTGCATACATCAAAGCAAATTGGAGGAAATAACAAATTTCCTTAAAGCTCTCAACTTCAACTTCCACCAGCGACCATAAAGTTTTGCAACTACTGAGCAAATTTATTAATGGAAACAAACATACAAAACCGATCCGAGTAGGTTTCATCTCGCTCAAAAGAACTGCCACGTCATTCTTTCTTCCCTATTCCATGGGACATATTATAGATCCCTCTTCCCTGAATAAACAGAAGCGTATCATGACACATAACAATATATATAAGCAAGATATATTTCTAACTTCCAAGATGAGCTGGATTTAATTTGACAAAAGAACTATGAAGACCAGGCGATGAACTACGATTTCAAACAGAGATAACTCACAATCAGGAAGATTGAAGAAGCTGCCAAGGCAAGTGGTATTGCCACAGATGTGATCTTATCATTTGGTGCTTTCAGGTGTGTGTATTTATGGATACCCTGGAAATATTTTTGCTTCTCAATAAGCTTCTCTCTTGGTCTGAAGGGTAATTCTGACATCCTGCATCGCATCACCATTAATAACGGTGAAAAACTCAGAGCACAGAGAAAACATGGCATGGAAATGAAACATGCAATCAAATTTGTACCACAGTAAGGTGAGTACTGACAAAGACAACCACGCTTAGAAAAGAATTAAAGCCTGGACTCTTGCAAAACTCAGTCTGAATGGAGTGTACACATAAAAGAGAGAGATAGAAATATATGTCCAAATTAACCAAGAAATCCCAAATCTTATCCAACCATAATTTGCGTAAATTAAATCTTCCATTAAAAATTAATTTACTGCTTTTCAGTGCATAGAATATATGTCATATGAGCCATTATGAATTGCAAAATTTTGTATGAATGTGTGTGTTAATCTTGGCATCATAAATAATCAGGTTTACGCAAAAGATGCACGTACGGCCAATTCATAATGCCCAGAAGAATAGACCATGATCGATCCCAGGGAAGGTCAGCTTCGAAAAATTAGGCAAATTAAACAACAGAATTGAGCTGACGATATCAAGAAAATGAAATCGATGAAAATCAGAACTTAAAGTGGCTGACGATATGGCCGGATCACCGATGGAAGACAAGACATGAGATATTTTTCTTGGTTAACAGGAAAAAATGAAAAACAAGAGTGAAGAGATCCGGAAACTGCATATTAATGGAGCTCAGGCACTGCAGCGACAAACACGAAAAGAAGCTTACTTGAATTAATGGAGGCAACGGACTTCTCTGAACACCTGTTGTGCTGTCGATTTGGGAGGAGAAAATGGAGAAGGACGGTTTTTTACTTGTTCAGAATCGTTCACTGGACGGAGATTATAAAACGAGCAAGTTATATTGAAGGATCTCTAGAAGTCAATATTTATATGAAGGACCGTAGAAATTACATGTTACTGAAGGATTAGAGAGTGTATACAAAAAATGGATTAGTATACCCCCAGACCTAGACAAAATAATTCTAAGCAAAACAAGAATAACTTTCTTTAAATGAAATCTTAACTTATCTCTGAATTATTTCAAGTAACTTCCTCAGCTATCGAAGAGAGGATAAAGGGCAATGTGTTTCGGGATGAGGGAGCGGCTCATATGGGGATGTGGGAAACAAATTAATGTGTAAATTAATATTTTTAGAATCCAACCGAATATTAAATTGAAAAGGCTAATAACTTATAATTCATATAATTCAATCGGTTAAATTAATGATTGAATGGTAACATACATTAAAATAAATATTTTATATGTATATAATAATCTAAATATAAAATTACCACTTGACTTAAAAATAAAATTAAATATTTTAAATTTATCATGACTTAATAAGTTACATGATATAACATAATATTAAATAAAAAAAAATTAATTATTTTCTAAAAAAACTTGATAAAAAAATAAAAAGAAAAAGGGTATTTTTTTAACAATTCAATTTTTAAAAACTGAATTCAATTCCTCAGTTTATTCTCAATTTTTGATTTGATTGATGATCCAAAGTGGCTTGATCTAATCTAGCTCCCCAAACGATTTTTTCAACTTGATCAAGTCGTTAGCTAGACTGACTGACGGTTTGGCTAATATAACTGTCTGATTCAGTTTGATTTTTAAATAATTGGTGCAAATAATTATAGCTAGAAAACTAAGTAGAATATTAACTAGTAAATGAAAAGTAAATATGAATACAAAATCTAAATGGTAAAGGTTGTAAGCAATGAGATGAAGCATGACTTAGTGGTCAATAGTAATACCCAAGATGTTATGGGAATAGATTTCCATTCTCATTTTAAGATGAGCACCTTATGCTCATCCTTGAGATAAGATTTGGACTATCCCAATAAAATATGGATGGTCCAAATTTTATCCTAAGAATGAACAGAAAAACTAATTCCAAGTGTTATGCCGTTGTCACCACACTTTTTTAAAATATTTATGCTAAATTATATTTATTTTTATTATCATTAATTTAAACATTATATTATATTTAAATACATAAATACATGTGTTGGTCATTGGCTTCTCTTAAATTTTTTTTTTGAACGTCTCTAACTCTCTATGCTATACTCAAGAAATTTAAATAAAATCTAAATTTTTCTTTAGTTTTTAC
Organism: Prosopis cineraria; assembly: GCF_029017545.1. NCBI lineage: Eukaryota > Viridiplantae > Streptophyta > Magnoliopsida > Fabales > Fabaceae > Prosopis > Prosopis cineraria. The sequence continues at coordinate 3,743,095 of NW_026555337.1, forward strand.
AATACCAAATAATTAAAATGCGCATTTGTGAAAACGAAGCAACTGGCCCAGGCCCCGTTTGTACTGCAAACGACGCTGCGTCCCTCCTCCGCCCCAAACGAGAGAGAGAGAAATCGAGCCAATCCCTTATTTCTTCGAAACAATAACAATTAAAAACCTTATAAAAATATTAAAAATAATTACAAACATTAAATTATTAAAATCTTAATAACATGTCATAATCTTTATTTATAATAATTATATTTTATTGATTGACTTAAGATTTATAATAAATTTTAATAAATTTTTAGCTGATGTTATAAAATTTTAAATTATTTTTTATTAATTTTTTAAACATAATAAAAAATAATAAGTAATTGGTTTGCATTTATCATTGATTTTTTTAAATTCTTAATGAACATTATAAATAAATTTAAGTGTATTTAGTAAATTTTTTAGATAATTTATCTATATATTGAGAGTAAAAAATCATAAATAATTGGCTTACAATTCACAACTTACTTTTATATATCCTAACTAATATTATAAATAATTTTAATATATTTACTTAATTTTTAAATGATTTATTTATATATTTACTGTAAAAAATGATACCCTACTAAATTTTGTAATTCTTAATTAATATTACAAATGATCTTAAATAATTAATATATTTTGTTCGTTTTAAATTTTAAAACACTTTTAGATTAATTTTTTATATCAATAAATCTCATTAATATATTTAATAACTTTATCTTTTTAAAATAAAAATATAAACTTTTAAAAATATTCATAATTTGATATATTAAAAAAAGATAAAACTTAATTATAAAAAAAAATGATGATATTAAAATTGATACACTTAATAAATTTTAATTTATTTAAAATATTTTATATTTTGAGATAAAAATTTTTTTAAAAAATGTTTCATAGTGTAAGACGGAAGGAGTATTTTTTAACTGGGTATTTACATCTATGCGATTATAAATAAAGACTTTGAGCTTTTATTTCAATAATTTAATGTCTCTGTTGTCCTTATTGTCATTAGGGTCCCTAACTGTCATTTCCCCAATCTCTTTTCTTTTCTTTCTCTTCTTTCTTCTTTCTTCTTTCTTCTTTCTTTCCCCGCAACTTGCAAGATCGTCGCTGTGGCACTGCGGAATTGAAATCAGCGAATTACCAGCAGACGATAACGGTGTGGACTTGGGGCAGCACAGTTCTGAGGTGACCGGCCATGGCGTTGCCGGTATCATAGACGTATGCTTCTTCGATATCCCTGCAATAACTTGTACACTTTTGGTGACAATGCGCTCCAAGGACAGGATCTCTTACTTCTACGATGGTGCGTATTTCTCTTTGCTTCGTTGGTTCTATACTCATAACACCCATAAATAATAAACAATCAATTTTCCGCTGAATTATATCTCTAGGAGTCGAAGTCGCTCAACTTCTTGTTCCTCTCGATTATATGATTTTCTAGCCCCAGTTCAGCTCATTTATGCTTATTGAAACCCTAATTCTAATATCGTGGTTCTTGTATTGGTTTATTTTCTGGAAAAATATTATCATTGGACAAGAGAACGGTTAATATGGAATTATATAGAGCATATATGTAAATGTTTACTCAGATAAACATCTAATACAGTTTGCCTTGGCAAATTTATTTTTCTGTATTTTAAACTTGGGGAATTTCAGAGTTGTGTATGTTTCATATCACTAGTACTCAATTTGATTGCATACAGTGATGAATTTAACATTACTAGTGCTGACATTCTGTGATGAGTTGTGTATGCATTGTTGCCCATACTTACTATACCACGTTCCTGTGTATGTTTTGATCTGGAATACTTGCATGAAACTTGATATTCCAGGTGACGTGGGAAGCGTTTACTTTGGGCCAAACCATCCAATGAAGCCTCACCGTCTTTGCATGACCCATCATCTTGTCCTCTCATACGAGCTTCATAAGAAGATGGAAATTTATGTTAGTCATATTAATTGGCATTACATTTTTCTTTCCCCTCATGTTTGTGCTTTATCCAATTTAGCCCGTCATCACACCAATAATTTTATTCTTGTTAATTTATTTTGCGTGATGCAGCGTCCGCACAAGGCTTATCCTGTTGAGCTTGCCCAGTTTCATTCAGCTGATTATGTTGAGTTTTTGCACAGGATTACACCTGACACTCAGCACCTGTTCTCGAATGAATTGGCAAAATGTATTCCCATCTTTCTCTTTTGAATGACTCTTGTTGATATATGCTTTAAAAATTTAATTATCTGTTAAGTAAGAAACGTTGAAAGTTTTCTTGCCATGCACATTTTCTTTACATCAGAAAGAGAAATATAATTTAGAGAGGGAGAAGGAACACCAGGGAATGCACGAAAAGTGAGTTTTGTGCTGTGTAACTTCAATTTCATGCTTTGTTAAAGTTCCTCTGTATTGTTTTCATCTCTGCCAGATAATCTTGGAGAAGACTGCCCTGTATTTGACAACTTATTTGAATTTGTCAAATCTATGCCGGTGGAACCATAGGTAATTTGTCTGTGATGGGATTCTCTTACAGTTTGGTCATGCCTTGTTGTCAATTTGTCATACATACTGACTAATATCCACCTCCAGATGCTGCACGTCGATTAAACAATCAACTCTGTGACATTGCTATAAATTGGGCTGGTGGACTGCACCATGCCAAGAAATGCGAGGCATCTGGATTTTGTTACATCAATGACTTGGTTTTAGGAATCTTGGAGCTTCTTAAATATCATGCTCGTGTTTTATATATTGATATAGATGTCCACCATGGTGATGGAGTAGAAGAAGCCTTCTACTTCACTGATAGGTAAAAATTTCCTGTATAGTCTGGAGCTGTATGAGAGTTATAAAATTTTCAATATGATTGTATTCACTGATGTTCTAATTGTAAAGACAACATCGGCATTAAGCAACTAAGTTCCCTTACTCTTAAAATAGGCAGGAATCCTTTCCCTCTAAAATATTCAACGGTTGAAGTTCTAGGAAGTCACTAAGTTTTGCCACTTAGCTGCTGTTTTGGTATCGTGATACAAATTATAGCTAGGGAAGTTTTAATATCATAATACACTTTGCTTATTTGTAGACTGTAGGTATGTAACAACGTTTTCCTTACTGAGTTTACTGTAAATCAAATTGTGGTGCCAAATAGATCGTTCTAACATGGTTTAATCATATTGAATTTTTATATTACCTTGGTTCCAGCTTTTCAATTGTAGGCTATGCTTGTCATATCAGAAATGAAATGTTTTTAAGTCAGTAGATGGAACTTCTTTTCTGATGGATGCTGATAAGATAATTTTGCCATACCATACGTCTCATGGACTTCTCAATTGCTTTAAACGGTAAAGTTTGCCATGACAGGGTGATGACTGTTAGTTTTCACAAGTATGGAGACATGTTCTTTCCAGGAACTGGTGATGTCAAGGTGATTTCTTTTACTTTCCTGTTTCTAGACTTTTGGTAGTCTGGTGTAACATGTCAGTACTGTCTGGATCTTATTATTAATTGATATAGTTGAATTTTTCTTCATTCTTTGAATCATTCCTACTACTCTATAGATTGGAATGATATAAACGGATTTTACTGCATTGAAGGAAATAGGAGAAAAAGAGGGCAAGTTTTATGCCATTAATGTCCCCCTTAAAGACGGAATAGATGATCCTAGCTTCAATCGGCTTTTTAAGACTGTAAGTTTGACTCTGGAGCCACCTAATATCATAGTTATCTTTTGGGTTGATGCTGCCTAGTGTGAACCTTTCTGTTTAAAATTTTATGTAGATTATTTCTAAGGTTGTCGAAATATATCAACCTGGTGTGATAGTTCTCCAATGTGGGGCAGATTCACTTGCTGGAGACCGTCTGGGTTGCTTCAATCTTTCCATTGATGGTGCTTATCTCCTAGTATATCTCTTGTACTGATTTAAAGTGTGTGTGTGTGTGTGTGTGTAATATGTTCCCTCTCTTTCATAATCGTTACCCAACTTTTATTAGTGATGGTTCAGCTTTATTTGAAGATTATCTTTTGGTTTTTTTTAATAGGTCATGCTGAATGTGTTAAATTTGTAAGGAAGTTCAATTTGCCCTTGCTGGTAGGTTTATATAACCTTATCCTTGGCCTTTATTCGCCTGTGAAGTATCAGATTTACTTAAATATTCTATGACAGGTCACTGGAGGCGGGGGATACACAAAAGAGAATGTAGCTCGGTGTTGGACTGTTGAAACTGGAGTTCTTCTAGATACAGAGCTTCCAAATGGTACATTAAGCGAGCTTTAGTTAGCATTGACCTTTAAAGCATGGTTGATGTGAAATGACTTTATTATCAAAAAGCTCCCTCTGCTCCTAGGTCCTAGTCAGTTTTCCCCTTTCCTTCTTCCTACCAATTGGAAGGTGGATATGGACAGTTTCCTATGGAATCGTATCCGTGCACTAAATTTGCTTTCTTGTGTTTGCAGGTTTATGCAGAAAATGCAATCTACAAGACTGCAAACTTTTCTTATTGCATGCATCTCTTCTGTAATAAATAGAACTGGCAATTTAAAGAAAGCTGACATAAAATGCCAAGGCTTTAAAAAAAAGTTCTAAGATAACCCTCTTCAAATTTCCTTCTATCGCAAATGTCCCTTGCGATTTCAATGTTGGCAATTAAGCCACTTGAACTTTCAACAAGTTCAATGATCCTCCCGATCACCATTTATCATGTAATGAAAAAGGGAGGGGAAAATGAGAAAAGATCTATTGATTTAATAGTCAAGTAGAATCTAAAATACAGTTTGGTAAAATTTCTCGTAGTTTTCCTAAAATGTTCTAGTTATGAGTCATAAATTTGTTATTTGCCAAATGTTTTAAATTTGTTTGGGTTAATTGGCAATGACTAAATTGAAGCGTAATGTGCAATTTGGCCTTAAATTTTGTTTGATCCTTCTGTGTTTCAAGAGATTAACATTGTATGCCTGTTTGATCTGTCTTGCAGAGATCCCTGAGAATGATTACATCAAATATTTTGCTCCAGAATTTTCCTTGAAGATTCCAAATGGGCACATAGTATGTACTTTGTCAATTATCTTGTGTAATGTTGACTTCTAGTTTATGTCTGGATCTTCTCTATTATATAATTTGATTGAAAGGCCATGATCCGTTAGAGTTGGCAGTTCCAATTAATCTTGATATGACCAAATACACGTTACTATGATTTAGTCTGAACCTTGTACTGTGCCATGAAATGTCTATACAAATATACAATACATGCCAGGCCTCTTACCACTTTTCTTATTTTAAATTGATCAGGAGAATTTAAATAGTAAATCATATCTTAGCACCATCAAAATGCAAGTCTTGGAAAATCTCCGTTACATCCAACATGCTCCTAGTGTGCAAATGCAGGAGGTGAGTGTGTTCCTGAACTAGAAATGCTCCCAGTACCCGCAACTTCTATGGAATGAAACTGTTATTATGGTTGTGGGTCATATCTTGGCTTTTCTAAACATACTGATACTACTCGTTTTCGATCATGGCAGGGTGTTTGAGGTGCCATTTAGCTTGTTATAAATAGAAAATGATTTGATATGGGAGAGCAGAGAATATATTGCGAGCACTTGAAGTCTGATTACGCACATTTTGAATTTAATGTATTTATTAATTATTAATATCGTGATAAAGAACCAACTTTAACCCGTAAGTTGATAAATGAGAATGCATAATTTGTAAGTTTTTCCATCAAAAATTGACCAACGCATTGCGGGTCACAGGTCCCTCCGGACTTCTACATTCCTGATTACGATGAAGATGAGCAAAACCCTGATGAGCGCATTGATCGTAAGTAAAGAAAATTCTGCTTCTATTGCCCATTTTCGTGCATTAACATATCACTTCTGGACATTCACATTCTTTTTTCCTTTCGTTGCACTGAACCATTTTAGGTTGTAGACTTTTTTTTTTTTTTTTTAAACGTAATTGACGATTCTCTCATTTCAGAGCACACTCAAGACAAGCAAATCCAGCGTGATGATGAATATTATGAAGGTGACAATGACAACGATCATCACATGGATGATGTGTGAAGTCTACCCCAGCTTTGTGTATTCTCTTGGAGGATTGACTAATTTAGGGAAGGGAAGTTGTAATTTGATTCAATCACTCAGTTGAACCAGGGGTCAGGGGTGGGGCAAAAGCAATGGTGTTTTTGTGTGAAAGATGTATTCTTTGTAAATTTGCCTGGAAATTCATCACCGTAGTTGTGTTTGTTTCTTAATGGCGAAGGGCATTGATAGATAGAAGTAACTGCCTCCGCGCAATATCTTGACAGTTGACACTCTGTTATCAAACATCACCATTCAAGAAATTTGATTAATGAAATGATTTGAGTACATGAATCTTTGCTAGGTGTGACATGGAATTGGGTTGTTTTCATGTTATTCTTCACTCTCTATCTGTCAAATTTTAAACGATTCACATTTGTTATTATTTACAAGTAATTTTTTTTTATTAAATGTGGTTGGCATCAAATGCAGATGCTTTTTTTTTTTTTTTAAACCTAAAAATATGGATAGGTTTTTTTAGCAAGAATTTAAACTTTTTTCTCCACGTTTTGATGAAATTCTCTCCGCGAACATTTTCTTCTACTGCCTCCTTACGCTGTTTTGCTTATAAAACAAAATCTGGCAATCTGATCCGTCAGCTCCAAATTTAGTTTGGTTTCCTGTTCTCCTCCCTCCAGCAGGCGGGAAATTCATACTTTTGCCTCCAAAAAACCTTCGAGGGTGGCGCGTGGGAAGAGATCCTCAGATAAGGAAAAAGGAGTTCGTTGAAATTGGAGATTGGTGAATAAATATTTCTTCCTATTTTCATGTTTGCTGGTTTTCATCTCTTATATTTGGTTGTTTTACATATATGCTTGTGTGTGTGAGAGAGTGAGAGAAATACGTGACAAAAACAAGAAAGAGAAAGAAAAAGTAAACACGAGTGGAAGAAAAATAAAAAGCAGAGACAAGAATGGAATCTTGTCAAAAAAAATTCAATCATTCAAAGAAAGAGAAAAAATAATCAAGGTTAACCAAAAGAGAAAACTCAACCATGATCTTTTCGACCTTCTATAAAATAAGAAGACTATTGGCTTTACAGATATTGAATTTTTTTGACTCTCTCTCTCCCTCCTTGTAAATCTCTCCACTTATAATATTCCCCTTTCCTCTTCAGCTTTCACTCTTTCCTAGCCATCATTGTAAGTGCTCTATACCTACACCTTGTTTAATATATATAAAAGTCATATGTTCATATTTATTATTTGTTTTAACTTTTATATACTCTGATTTGATTTGCTTCTTGTTTTGGTATCAAAGCCTCATTGATTTTGCATTTACTGGTTGATCTGTTTAAACTATTTTTATTTTATGATATTTAAATTTTTTCTAGTGAAAACGTTGGTAAGTCTATGAGTCCGAACTCAACAATGTATAAATCCGTTAGATTGAGTAGTGGTGTTTCCGTTAAGCTTAGAAAGAAAAAGAATAATAGAAAATAAAACATATAGAAATAGATAAATGAGCTAGTTTAGTAAGATTCTAAGATCTAAATCAATCCAGAAAGGAAAATAAAATGAGTTCAAAAAGTCTTAGCTTACAATCAAATATGAATAGTGCACTTAAAGAAGAAATTAGAGATAGTCAAATTTATGAAGAAACAAAATAACAACAGTCAATTTATAAAACATATTAACAAATTGATCAATGCCAACTTTTAAGGAAGTATAAGTTTGTAAGAAAACATCTTTTGATTTTTCTTATGTAACTCAAACTATAGAAATAGGAATAAAGAAAGAAAAACAATCTATTTATATAATCTCAAAAGAAATAGTAATTAAATATAAAGAAAAATATAATTGGATACTTATAGGAAGAATACAGTTTATAGTAAAGCTTAATTTTAGGTTAGATTTAGATGAACCCATATTTATATGCTAAAGAGGTAAAAGAAAAAAGATTTTCAAAAATCTCCCGTAGGAATAATACAATCAAATTTATTTGAATGACCAATTTATTTTGATTGTTTCTCAAATTATATTACAGGATTAAAAGACAAAAATTGTAGAGAAGTCTTAGTTATAGAAATAGGTAGCCAAGACTCTTGGAAAAAAGGAGTCACATATATGGTTTCACAATACAAGATTATGTTTAAAATTCAGAAAACACATCAAAACTTTAAAGCCATAAAAGAAACTCTTAAAGGAGAATCAATGCTAATAGAAATAAGAGATCACTCCAAAACTTCAGTCATAATACAAAAAAAAAAAATTAGACATATTAAAATTTAATTACCCACTAGTTAGACCTTTCTAAAACTAGCAAAACCAACCTCACTGGAATGAGAAAAATTGAAAGAAATAATAAAAACTTTTGAAGGAGACATGACCTATGGAATACTAAGTAGGTCAACCTCCTGCAGAATAAGAGATCAAATAGCTATAGTAATTCCATGACAATCTACAAACAATTATAGTATAAGATATAAATTAATGGGATTAGGTTTTAATCCCAAAATTCCACAACCAATATATCAATCAGAACCATCCAGAATTAAAGATGAAAATTCTGAAAAAAAAATATAAAATTAGAGACACAATCAGAAATAATTAGAAAATTTCAACCATCTACAGATTATCAATCTATAAGAAATTCTTTAATGGCTATAAAAAGAGAAGATTTTGAATTAAACAAAGAAATATTAAGAAAAGAATTTATGTTACGAAAAAAAATAGAGATAAAAGAAATTAATTTTTTAAATACTTTCCAAAAGAAGAAAGAGAAAAAAATTTAGAAATATGAGAAAGAGAAAAAAATTTAGAAATATATACTTATAATAATGAAATATTTAATCTTTTTACAGAAAATAATCACCCTTCGATAAATGTTATCACAGCCAGGACTCGAAACTGAATGCGTAGAAATAATATATATGTTACAGCAACACACCCGTCATTGGAAGAAATAACAACTAATATAGGAGAAAATGGAATAATAGCATCACCTTTAAAGATAATAAATCCTCAAGAAAATAAAGAATTACAAAAAATTGTATAGCAAAATAACTATACAAATATATCTTTACATACAATAATTAGATAGAATAGAAAATAAATTAGAAAATAAATAAGTAAATAAAGCCTCTTTAATAGAAAATAGATCCCATGAAGTCAATATTTAAATAGGAAGCTACGTTTGCAGAACAAGTAAAAACAATTAACTTGGGAAAATAAAATATAAGAGATAAAAATAAAGCAAACAAAAATACATAAAAAATGAGAAATGTTAAATCTAAAAAAAATAAAAATATAATAAATGTCATAGAAAAAGATTTTTCAATAGAAAATGTTACTCCAGTAGGAACAAAAGAATTACAGTAGGAGATAAAACAAATAAAACAAGAAATAAAAGAGTTAAAACAACTAAAACAATAGAAAAAAGAATTAAAAGAAAATGAAATTCAAGGAGAATTAAAATTATTACAAATAAAAGCCTAATTAAAAACTAGTAAAATAAAAACAGAATAAAATATAAAAAAAGAAACATAAAATGAAATAGATAACATCTTGATTGAAATAGATCAATAAAGATACTTGAATACAATATCACAAATAATTTATAGATAATGATATTGTCAAGTTAGTTTGATAATAAATAGAGAATTATCAAGAAATATAATAGCTCTAATAGATTCTGGGCAAATATGAATTGTATACAAGAAGTATTAATTCCAATCAAATATTATGAAAAAACTTTTGAAAGAACAGGAACAACTAACAATTATTTTAAATTAGATATACAATATAAATTGACAAACACCCATATATGTAATCAAGGGATATCTTTTAAAAATATTTTCATATTAACCAAAACTCTAAGCAAACCTGCACACCTTTTTTAAAACAAGTGTCCCAATTTAAAGTGGATTACAGAGGAATAATCATAAAGATAGTAGGGAAAAAGATAATTTTTGAATGAGTAAAACCTCAAATAATTAGAAAATAAGAATGTTAAAACAAGATTATATATTTAGAAAAAATACTATAAATAAAAAACAGAAACAAGTAAACTTTCTTAGTAAAGAAATACACTATAAAAGAATTGAAGAACAAATAAAAAATTTAAAAGTAAAAAATAAAATAAATGATATACTCTATTTGTTAAAAAATGTAAGACATTTTAATTGAATCTCATTCCCAATAAAATAGTTACCTACTTTCAAACTAACCCTATTTTTTATATTTATCACTATTAAATACTCTACAATAAATATAAAGTTATTATCAATAGGGATACTTTTGAAAAAAGTAATAATTACACTTCAAAATGTTAAAACTGCCTTATATTTTTGAACATTTAATTTCTCAAAAAATACTTTATATTTTTTAATGAAGGGAGTAAAAAAAAAAAATTGAAGGAGATGTTTGTACATAACACCCAAATGCTTTTTGGAATAGAAAAAGATACATAGTAGAATCACCTTATAAAATTTTTTTAATGAAAAAAAATACTAATAAAAGCTAGACCTATGCAAATGAATCAAAAATTGTTAGAATATTGTAAAACAAAAATTAAACAATTATTTGAAAAGAAATTAGTAAAGTCGAGTAAATCTCTATGGAGTTGTTTAGCTTTTTATGTCCAAAACAGCGCAAAAATAAAAAGAAGTGTTCTAAAATTAGTTATAAATTATAAGCCATCAAACAAAATTTTAAGATATATTAGATATCCTATTCCTAATAAAAAGAATTTAATATAGAGATTAACTAATGCCTCAATATTTTTAAAATTTGATATGAAATCAAGATATTACTTGATATAAACAGTAGAAAGATATGTGTGTGTATATATATATATATATATATAAATAGCTTTTACAATTGCTTTTGGACTTTGGGAATAGAATATAATGTCTTTTGGATTAATGCTTTTTATAAAATATGCACCCTCACAATTTCAACAGGATAATGAATCACATATTTAATCCATAATAGCTTATATTGATTATGTTTAGTGTTTTCCAATTCAATTGAAGAATATTTTAAACATCTTAATTATTTTTATGAAATAATAAAAGCTAACGATCTAGCAGTCTCAACTAAGGAAATGAAATTGCTCTAGACTAGAGAAAAATTTGCAGGGATAAAACATATTAAGAAAGGATAACGCTAGTTAGTAGAGTGGTAGAATTTGTAGAAAAACCTTTTAGAATAGACAAATAAAATGACATAAATAGTAAAACAAGTAAAACAACAAGTCAAAAGTCTATCTTATTTAGGGATAGCAAATCTGACATCTTTTAAGATAGTGGAGATAGATGCATCAGAAATAGGATATAGAGGAATCCTAAAATAATTAAATGGAGATAACACAAAAAAAAAAAAGATAGTTAGATTCCACCATTTAAAAAGAAGTTTTATCTATCATTTTGTGTGTTTCAAAATTTCAAGACGATTTGATGAATCAAAATTTTTTAGGCAAATGACAATAAAATCCATCAAAAATATATAAATGATAATTGAATCTTTTGAAATGTTATAATTTCTCTGAAGTTTCTACAAACTTTTCTATCATTAATGAATTTATTTAAATTACCAGGTTGCCCTTATTGAAAATAAATAATTTATAACTTTTTTCTTATATTCACAACAATAAAAAATAAATGAGGAATTTAATATGTAAAGTTGTGATTTATTATTGCATTATTGCGAATATAAGAAAGAAAGTTATGAATCATTTATTTTCAATAAAAGCAATTTGATAATTTATATAAATTCATTAATGACATAAAATTTCCTGAAAACTTTAGAAAAATTATAATATTTTGAAGGACTAAATTATCATTTATACATTTTGAAGAGACTTTATTGTTATTTTCCTAAAGTTTTTTATAAAAGTATATTATAAAGAAGTAAAAGATGTTTTATAAAAAGATGTTAAAAACTTGGATGCAAAACAGATTTTTGCTAGATGACAAACAATTTTATCCTATTTTTATTTCAAAATACAATTTATAATAGAAAAAATGATTCTCTTTTAAATTTTTAATAAGAGAATTTTTATAAAAAAAATATTTTCACAATAAGTAAATCCACAAAAGATAAAGACATAACCATGCAGCCAGCCACTCCATAAAAACCAAAAGCCAATATACCATTGAAAACATAAGACATATTCCTTAAAGAGACAAAATCTTAAAACCAAAGACATACCAGGAAGCTACGACCTGAATAGAAAAGCCAATACATTCCAAAATAATATTTAATAACTATTTACACCGTCAAGCCAGAATTTTAAAGAGAGTGTAGTTCTCATACAATATAAGCAATATTTCCCCTTTACGAAGAAGAGTAAACATGGAATTATATTCTGATAAACATAAAAAATGATAGAAAGTACTATAAGTTAATTTTGGCACCATCAAAGTCTACCACCATTACTTATCAAGAGAAAGGTGGAAGTCTTTACAGCTAGATAAAAATCCATAAGATGTTAACTCTGACCACTTGGGGTTACTCGCTTTTTACAGCAAAAATTTTTTCCAATAAACTACTATGATCAAGTTTATAATTATTATAATTATAAAGAAGCATAATATATCATTTTATATTATAAAAATTATGAACATTCTTGATTTTTTTAGTTTGTCAGGGATTGTCCAAATAATTTTTAAAATAATTCCTTGAGTGATTCTACATTTTTGGACCAAAAAAAAAATATTTCCTTTAGTGGCAAAGGAATATAAATGTTTTAAAGAAAAAATTAATTTTTAAAGAAAATGAAAAGCCATTTTATTTCTTCTATCACATGAAAGTGCCAAATAATGAGCTGATGCTTTGTTGTGGTAAATGAAAGGCCACAATGTCATACAATTAATTATATCTATTAAAAGATTAAGAGTTAAATGGTAATAGTAAAACATAAAGAAGAAGGGGCTTCCCTTATCTAGGAGGTAGCTACCTAAGCATCATAGGGAGCTTCAGATGAAGGATTCTCTATTCAAAAATTAAAGATGAACATATTCAACACAGATTTTAAAGATTATTAATTGGTTGTCGCGAAGAGAAAAATGAAAAGAAGAAAAGAAAGCAAGTCATGAGTGAAAGATGTGATAAAAGAAAAGGCAAAAGAAAAATAAGAAAAAAGAGCTAAGACAAAAAGAGCAAGTCATGAGTAAAAAGTGTGACAAAAGAAAAGGCAAAAGAACAATCAGAAAAAAGAGAAGAGAATAATTTTGTCAAAAATAATTCAAACATCAAAAGAGAAAGAAAAAATAATCAAAATTAAAAAAATCAAAAGAGTTAATTTAATCACGACTTTCTAAACTTTTACAAAATTAAAAGACTTTTGATTTTATAAAAATTGAGAGTTTTTCTGAAGAAACTGACAGCAAAATTGTAGCAGAAGCAATTGAACGTGCTGAAGGCTTTGTCACCACCGTGAAGGACATGTTCATTATGTGGAGAAGAGAATATGAAAATCCAAATTCAGATTCAACTCTGAAACTGATGCCAGATCAAAGAACAATGGCCAAAGGATATACTAACATTGCAATGGCTAAAAACAAAACTATTCTTTACAATGCTCTCATAAACACAAGAGAAAGTCAGCTTGCTATTGGAGAAGGAAGTTCTGAACTTCTGATGCAGAGCTTCACTCTAGGTATTTGATTTAGTCCTTTTTTTTTTTTTATATAGTTTTGTGGGCATATTAGATTGTTTTTATTTTAATTCAAAGTTTCTATTTATTTTTCCAAGTGCACTTGATCAAGCCAAAGCTTTGGGTCTTGTTCTATCAATGGCAAAGGACTAACTCCATGACTGTCTTTTAGTGGCAAGGAACTTGAGGGTAATGCTTCAGTCAACTGAAGAGAGTGTTAATTTGCAAAAGAAAAGAAGTGCATTCTTCATTCAGCTAGCTGCCATAACTGTGCCTAGACCATTGCCTTGCCTTCCGTTGCAACCTGCAGCAGATTATTTCCTGCTTGGTTATCATAAAAAAGGAAATTTTGACAAAGAGAAGATTGAAGATCCATCTCTTTACCACTATGCTATCCTTTCTGATAATGTGCTGGATACATCAGTGGTTGTTAATTGTACTGTCCATAAAGCAAAGGAACCAGAGAAGCATGTGTTTAATATAGTAACGATAAGTTGAATTTTGCCGCAATGAGAATGTGGTTTCTTCTCAAGCCCCCTGCTGAAGCTACTGTTGAGGTGGTGAAATACTGTAACTTGGTTAATGATTGGTGTTGCTTAGAGACAGAGTAACATGGTTAATGTTCAAGTGGCTCGCGTTGCTCGTCCTAGACCCATTTCAACCCTCGGAGAGAAGCGACTCTCGCAAGAGAGGACAGGCTAACGGCGCTGCTGGAGCCTGGAGGAAGAAGAACGAGAAGCGGAAATAAATTTGCAGCATATTGATTGGAAAATGGCATGGCCCTGCCCTAGGGTTTGTTTCATCAGCAAAACGGTGCGTTTTGGCGGAATGGAGAGGCAACGGAGGGAAGGGTTCCACATGACTGGCAATTATTGGTTTATCATTAGATCTTTTTTTTTTTTGGGGGGGGGGGTTACTTATCACATTAGATCTTTTGGATTTCCCTGCCTGCGCGATTACCTTCTTGGTGATTCCTATTATCCCAGGTACGATTTCATCGTTGGATCTCTCTCTCTTTTCTCATTTGCAACGAAATGTTGAATAATTAGATTCTGTCCGAACACTTTCCCAGTTAACCAAATTGTTGTTTCAGGCGCAACGAAAATTTGTGTTGAACGGAATTAGAATCTTTCTATTCTTCCTTTGTTTTGTCTCCGTTCATTTCATTCTTTGTGTCGCTAGGAAGCTGGCATCACGGTTCACGGATAAGTTTTGAGCTTAGTGTTTTCTGTTTTGCATAGGTGCTACAACTAAATACCTAAATTTCATACCCTGGAGGCAGTTTTGAGTCGTCGAATAATTTTAGTTCAATAGATGGCGGCATCAGTACCTGTGCGGCAAATTGTATCTGGGACTTCTCCTCGTTTTTTCCAGTTTGAGACATGTTCCTATGATCTTGAGTTTGTAACGCCCAGGTCCAACAAATCCAATGTATATAACAGAAGAAAAAAAATTTCCGGGTATGTGCTCGGGAAAAGTAGTTCAAGAATATGCCTGACTTCGAAGAAGACAAGTACATTGCAGGTTGTAGATGGTGAATTTCACGGGATGATTGATCGTGGGCGATTAGAATCCGTTGTTTGCAATTGTCAACGGGTAGACAGTGTTGGCAGCTCAGCAACTGAGGATCAAGACAGTGCATGGTCCTGGGCCACGGAAAAACGACCATCAGGGTTTCTTAGCGGGAATTTCACGGGTGGTAAGTCACAAGGAGAAGCTCTTAAGATTGATGAGCCGGTAGAACCCACAAATGGAAGTTTAATAGCCAACAGAAAGTCAACTGCGGGTGGACTTGCAAAAGAAACATTGCATGAGGTCATTGAGAATTCAATTGAGGATGAAGCATGGAATTTACTGAGGGACTCTATTGTTTATTATTGCAATAACCCTATTGGAACTATTGCTGCAAATGATCCAAGCAGTAGTTGTATCCTAAACTATGATCAGGTCTTTATCCGTGACTTCATACCTTCTGGGGTAGCATTTCTCTTGAAAGGAGAGTATGATATTGTACGGAATTTCATTCTTCATACGCTTCAGTTGCAGGTAATGTCATAAACCCTTTATTGATGGTGCTATAATTCATTTGAGTGCTAAATTTGCTTGTTAAGCTGATTGTGAGTTTTGGGCAGAGTTGGGAGAAAACCATGGATTGTCATAGTCCTGGTCAAGGATTGATGCCTGCAAGTTTTAAAGTGCGGACTATTCCCCTTGATGGAGATGATTCTGCAACTGAGGATGTCCTAGATCCTGATTTTGGTGAAGCTGCCATTGGTCGTGTGGCACCAGTTGATTCCGGTTAGCAAGTAGCACCATGATATTATTTATATTATTTATTCAATTTTTAACTTTTCTTCACTAGTAACAGTGTCTAACTCTACTGCCAGGACTTTGGTGGATTATATTGTTGCGAGCATATGGAAAATGTTCTGGAGATTTGTCTGTGCAAGAGAGAGTTGATGTGCAAACTGGAATCAAAATGATTCTAAAGCTGTGTCTTGCAGATGGTTTTGATATGTTTCCAACTTTGCTGGTGACAGATGGTTCCTGTATGATAGATCGTCGTATGGGAATTCACGGTCACCCTCTGGAGATTCAAGTTAGTAGCTCCTTTCTATATTGTTGGATTCATTACTTAGCTTCTGCTTCTAAAAAGTCCCCCCCTCATATAAAGACATAGACAATTTCAGCAGTTTTTTTTGGCTGATATCAAATTTAGCCAAATAAGTACTTGAGTACTCCTTTAAGGCCATCTGCTTGTTGCATGAAGTTAATATATATTTTCTGTGATCAATTTTTAATGTCCTGCAGGCGTTGTTTTACTCAGCATTACTATGTGCGCGAGAGATGCTTGCTCCTGAAGATGGATCAGCTGATCTTATTAGAGCACTGAACAGTCGGCTTGTTTCATTATCATTCCACATAAGGGAATATTACTGGGTTGATATGAGAAAACTCAACGAGATCTACAGATACAAGACTGAGGAGTATTCATATGATGCCGTTAATAAATTTAACATCTATCCTGATCAAATTCCCTCGTGGTTGGTGGAATTCATGCCAGCTAAAGGAGGTTATTTGATTGGAAACCTGCAACCTGCTCACATGGACTTCCGTTTTTTTTCTCTTGGAAACCTATGGTCTATTGTAAGTAGTCTGGCCACTGCAGATCAATCACATGCCATCTTAGACCTAATTGAAGCAAAATGGTCAGAGTTAGTGGCTGGCATGCCTTTCAAGATATGCTACCCTGCTCTTGAAGACCAGGAATGGCGTATTATAACAGGCAGCGACCCCAAAAACACGTAATGTCTTCACAAAAATCCTGCATTATTTTCTTCTTATTTTCTGCAGCTATTCTGACCTCTTATTTTCGTATGCAGTCCTTGGTCCTACCACAATGCAGGCTCTTGGCCAACTTTGCTCTGGCAGGTTAGTGTTTATTATTGATATTTTATGGTTTCTATTGGGTTCAATTCTTAGACTCAAAGCAGTAAAATAATCTTTTTTATTGAAAAACTGTACAATAATCACAAAATATTACATGCAACTTTTAACTGTATGCCTAATCCTATCATCAACCACCACCTCGTTACAACAAAGTGAGGGTTGATTAAAGGTACAAAAAGACAGAAAATAAATCTTCAGTAAGTCAACTTCACACATCATTGGAAGTGTAAAATATAATTTCTCTTCTGCCATGATGTTGATTCTTACTGAACTTGTGATTTGAGACTTACCAGGGAGATGAATGCTCATGCCCTTGAAATTTTTGGTGTTCTGTTAAAATTTTCCCTGTAAACTACGTTGCTATTTTATTCTTTATTAATTTTTCATTCACACATCTAAACCTTAACCCTAAAAGATGGGACATCTACCATGCTTCCCATATAAATTTGGGTCAAGAGAGGTTGTTATCGCTAGTTAGTTGCAGAATCATCTACCATCCCTCAAATTACACTTAGCATTTTTAACCATTTCTTTCTTTAGTTAACATCTAAGTGATGGATATTATAGCACGATCCGATTCTTTAGTTTTAAATAGAACCAAACCAAAGCAAATTAAAATTCATCAGTGATGCTTCAGAGTTTCAAGGGCTGCAGCTTGGACAGGTATTAATTCGAGTGTGGGATAGCCTTCACTATAAGTCAGGTTGTCCCTGTCAAATATTGGTGGTGATAGACCTCCTGATGGATACAGTGCATCACTAGCACTTGCTACCAAATTTTTGCCCCCACAATCAAAGATCTAAAAGTTAAGGGATCAAATTATTTGAAATAAGGCTATCCTGGCAAATATATCTTGTCTTTTCGTTTACAAAAAGATCAGGCGACACTCGAGAAGGGTTTTTGGTCACTGGAGGTCAGTGCTCTTAAAATAGATTGGAAATTGAAGTTATAGTTTCTGGTTGATATTAGCCTACAGGACGCCAAAATAATAGTTGGATCATGGAAATGGACATATTCTGTGGATTAAATGACTGTGGTTATATTGCAGCTTGCCGTTGCATGCATTAAGATGAAAAGACCAGAGATTGCTTTAAAGGCTGTCCAGGTAGCTGAGAGCAGGTTATCAAAAGACAAGTGGCCTGAGTACTATGATACAAAGCAAGCAAGGCTTATTGGAAAACAGGCACGACTTTTTCAAACATGGTCTATCGCAGGATACCTTGTGGCAAAGCTCTTGCTAGCCAATCCGAATGCTGCAAAAATCCTTATTAACGAAGAGGATCCAGAGCTTATAAATGCTATGCTAAGTGCCAACCCAAAGAAGAGGGAACGGGGCAGGAAGAAACAGAGCTTTATAGTCTGAGTTGATCTCATGAGGTAGTCTTCCTCTCGAATCTTCCATAGCTTATTGGCTTTGATGGTTCAGCTATGATTATGAGACGCAGGCAGACAAGTTAGAGCGTCTTTCTCACCCATTCCTTTTAGGGTTCACCTTTGTGTATGTATGATGTTTTTGGATGTGGCTCTATTCTTTTTGAACATTAATTTTGTGAATTTTAAGCCGTAATAGATTGTTAGATGCACCCAAGTAATGAATAGACCTGTCAATATATGCAAGTTCTGCATATTGTATCTTTCGTTTTTAAGAAGTGCCACCGTCATTTTTTATAGTATGTATGTATGTATGTAACTTTGCTGGTATTGTAGTCAATTCCAAATCCGGATGAAGGAGAAGAACTGTGTTAGCTTCTCATCAATTAATGTAAAACTCTGTCAAATATAGGTTATATATGTATATATATATATAAGAGAAGAGGCTATTTTCAACATAAAATGGAATCAGATGAAAGAAAAAGGGAGATAATTTTTTTAAGATAAAAAATGTTTCATGTAATTCGAATAAAAGACTAATAAGTATTATTATTAAATGATAATTATAAAGACATAATAGATATCACATATTTTATTTTATTTTATTTTTTTTAGGTCAATCAAAATTTTGACACTAAACATTTTTTAAAAGAAACTTTCTTGACAAAATTACTATTTAACTCTAATTAGAATTGTTCAAATAATTGTCAAATATTACTATATGGTGCTATTGTGTCATTTATTTAAGCTTCCAAGAAACCATTATGCCAAAGGAAAATTAAGAACATTATTTGTACCTGGCAAAAACTTACAGAATAAATTTATCCTTTAACATGTTATATGGATAATTTCAGTTCCCAACTCAAAAGAAAATCCTAAAAAATAAATTGAGAGAAATGAATTACATAATATGAAGATGGAGGCAACAATCACTTCAACACATGTGTTTCAACTTTCACTGATAACATACGATTAGTACATTGAATTTGCTCACAATTCGCAACGTCAAGGATATAGCTCGAGAAAAACTGATCAAGAATGGATATTTGTGACATCTTAATCTGATTCTGAAAACACATTCTGGTGGTTGAAAGAAGTGATGCAACAAACGCACACGCCAGCAGAAGTACAGACAGAAGACCGATGGAGGTAAAGGCCTCAAGCAAATACCTATGGATGACAGTCCCCATTCTACTTTTCCGAAGGGAACAACAGCCGAGTCCTATCATTCTTTTAAATGTTTATGCTCTGCCAAAATGTCGTCCAACAATGATTCACAAGCATCTTCAAGCAAATCCAACACCTGCCACACAAATGATAGCATATAATGCAGAGCGTAAGCTAAAAGTTATTAAAAAGTTAAAAAATAAATAAATAAATAAAAATCTCTACGATATAGTGCTGCCTGAATGACTGCTTATCAGGATTTACGATTGATAAAACAACACAGGGACGCAATATCAACTAGCTATGATATCATCAAGTTTTCGACAAGCTATCATTATAATATGCTTAGTGTTGATTGTAAGTATTGATTTTTTCGGAAAAAAGTTGATGAAAATCATTAGCTGCTTACTATTGGGTTTTCATATCCATCCTTGCACAGCCCTCCTTCATGTTAATATATCAAATGCAAAAGCAAAACAAAACAAAGCATCCTAACACCTTGGCGCCAAGTAGGCAAATGCTACAGGATACGGTTCTTCATACTCTGCCAAAATGTTTAAGGGCAATTACCAAGTAAAATTTCTCTGGAAGCGTAACTTTTTTTTTTTTCAACTATGTTTTCATACACATCAATGTAATGCTTGGATTTCAGTCCCCACAAATTATTCCAATCATGCTCGTATTGCCCTTGCCCATCCCAACAGATGATGATCTGCCTTAACCAACAAAAAGAACCAACCAGTAACTAAATCATTACCTTCTCAAACCCTTGTGGCCCGCCATAGTAAGGATCAGGGACTTCAGTTTCATCATGTTTTTTACAATACGAGCACATCAATTTAACCTGCATCACCGATACTCACATTAAACAAGCTAAAAAAAGTTAGAAACCCAATCTTAATAAAACCCTTACGCTGACCTTCTTATATGCATCAGCTGGTAAACTATCTCTAGACTTCCATATATTGAATGCCTCTAACATGTCCTCTACAGCAAACAAGAAACAAAAGCCATTATACCACCCTGTAAGAACTCATGCAAGAGATTGTTCAAGACAACCAGTTCTGTCCAGAGATCTGATTCAAGCTCACCTTTGTTTCGCTTGTCCATAGCAAGGATAAGATCAAAATCTCGGAAATCAGATGGCTGGATTGGCCTGGAAATAGAGGTTATCTCAATACCTCGCCTTTTTGAGGCTGCTCTCATCCTTGGGTCTGCTTCATTTCCCTTCATCAATAATGACCATTAAAATAGAATTCAATAATCCAATAGTTAGCCTGCTACCCGTGCAACATTACATGAGTTACAGAAAAAGTGTAAGTCAATACAAGTTAAACATATCAAATCATGACATTATTCACAAGTCAAATTAGTTGAATCGACTTCGTAGAAAGTTATCTAGTATGGAAGAAGATTTCATTGGTCTTCTTGAATTTTCTCCGGTCACGAGTAAATATATAAATAAATCTACCAATACAATAAATCAATTGTTTTCTTCTTTCACCCAGTGGTCTACTTCATTTACATTCAACAACAATGAGCCAGTATTATTCAGAGATTCTTGAATTGTCACTTGTCACAATGGCAGCCATATGTAGCGGAGATAATTCAAGCACAAACAAGAACACACAATACTACAGATCTATCCGATGATCATAGTATGAGATGTAACTAGGGATAACCCACCTCATGGTAATTAATGGTGCCTGCAGAATCAATTTTGAAGTTGGAATCTAAAGCCCTTTGCTTGACCAAGTGTCTGAAGACCCCTTCAGCGGCTGGGCTCCGACAGATGTTGCCGAGGCAAACAAAAAGCACCGAGAGTGGCTTTGTATCCTGGTCAGTGTCAATGGATGAGGTAGGAGAAGCCATCAGTGGTTGAATCGACGACGACCCCGAAGGAGAAAAGAGATTATGGTTGCAGGAAAGTGCAGTAGTGGGGTTTCTGAGAGAAAGGCATGGAATTCGTGATGGAAGAATAACAAATGGTGCGTTCGAGGAGGGGAATTGAGGGCAATGGCAAAATCGTAAATTACTGAGGTTGCCTCCGGAATTGTACAACGCCCTCATTTCTCCCGCAAGTGTGGACTGTGCCTTTGCCTTCAATGAGAGTGAGACAGGAACCCCATCTTTCAAATGCTTCCTAAATTCTAGAATTTTTAATAAGGTGAACCACACACAGAAGAGGCTTGTCATTTGTCATGTTACGTTTTACCGAACAAATTAGATGGATCTTGCATAGTACTTTAATATTAAAAATACACACACACAATTGTGGTTCGATGCAATATAAAGGAATTATTTACAATTCCAATGCATTACAAGGTTTCAGCTATTTGATTAATATTAAATAAAGTAAAGAAAATTAAATTAGCTAACGAAAATTACATTATATATTGTAAAAAAAATTACATCAATAAATTTATGTAATCTCCATTACAACTATTTTTTATAACATATCAAATAAATACATGTAATTCTTATTACATTTATTTCATTCTTTAACATAACATTACATTCTCTTTGATTTTTTAACCAAATAGGTAATAAGTATAATTGAGTTGGTGTTTGATCAAACTGGTGGAGGAATTGTTGGTAAAAAAAATTGGTGGAAGGGTTGAATCAGCCATAAACTATTGTTAGTAATGATAGTACCATACAACTTTATTTAAAAATAAAAACAATTGATTTTATCTATATTTAACAAAATTTTCAATTTGACATGTCATTATCGCTCATAATTAATAATTTTAAATTTAAGTGGATATGATATTAAAAAAATTTAATTAATATACATTTATAATAATGACCTCTATGTTTATTGGCAAAAAAATAATAATAAAATAATTTCCATTTGTATCCTCTCGAAGTAGTCTATATTAAAGACGTTTAGTCTAGTATTATAAAATATTAAAATATAAAAAAAAGTATTATATTAAAAAATATAAAATATTTTTAACTTTTTAAAATATAATTTATATAATTTTTCAGAAAATATTTTTAATTATAGTTAATTAATCTTCTTTCAGCTGAACTAATACATCTATTTATCTTAGACATAAATTTACCCCCGAGGGTACTGTGAAGAATTATTGCAAAGGTATAGTTTTGCCCAGGAGCAAGAAGCAGCTTCTGCTTCCTTCCTCTGTTATAGTTTTGCCCTCTGAACTTTTTATCTTTCAGTGGACTGAGATACAATTCCTAACACCATCTTGCATTCTTCTGGAACCGATCTGTATTGCTAAACCACGGTGCCGAAATGGAAGAGAGTCAGAATGGCGGTGACGCCAATTCGGCGATTCCGGATGGTGAGGAAGACGCCCTTATCGGACCGGGGCCAGCCCTACGCTCTCGACCTAAACGTCCTCTCCAGTTCGAGCAGGCCTACCTCGATGCTTTACCCTCTGCAAACATGTGAGTAGTCGTTCTAGCATCTTTCATATGTCCATGCCCTGAGATCACAGTTTAGGGTTTAAAGTTTAGTTCTTTTTGTCTTTAAATCAATTAAGTTGATACCAACAACTATGCAGGAAATTATATATAGTGAAAAATTTTTAGTCAGGTGGTGGTGGTTTGATTTTTTATGCTGAAGTGCAGGTGCTCATGCAATTTGGAAAATTAATTTTTTTTTTAACTTCAAGTTTTTTGGTCTCTTGAGCGGATTAAAATGTCTTCTCTTCTTGGTACGCCCTTCCAATCAATTTGCTTGCTGTATAGCTTTTGCGTTACGAATCTTCATTGATGCTGTACTGTCTCCGCTGAAAGACCAATTCAAGTATTTTCGATGAAACATTTCGTTCCACTTGTAACTGCTAAAGTGATCACAGTTTTTTTAGTTTCCGAGATGGAGACGCTTGTGAATAAAGTGAAATTTTATTACTCATTATTCCGTCGAGAATGAGCGTATTGCTGCCTGAACGCCTGTGAATTGCAATCTCACAGAACTTTTTGCAGTAAGTTTCGCGTCAAGCAACTGACTTAATTCCCTTGTGGTTCCATTTTAAAATGTAGAGATTCTGTTAAGATAGAAAAAGGACAGAGATGGATGATCACTCTTCTATTAATGACAATGAATCCAAGAAAGAACATCCACTGAACAGAGCTAACTACTCCCTTTGTATACCTTGAATTGAGCCCAACAATGGCAGAGAGCCATACAAAAAAATGGCACATCCACTAAAGATGTGGAAGATGGAATCACTTATTAATGGCAATAAATTCTTCCATGTATCTCCATTTAAATTACAAACGAACCATAAAGTAGCCAGGATGAAACCTCCTCTTTTTTACTCTGAAATTTTTTGCCTCATGTGTTGAGTAGAATTGCTCTGAAGCGCTTCATTCTTTTCATCCAGTAAGAAATCTTGGTAGGTGTGCAGGAGGTTTTGAAATCAGCGGTTTTTTTTTTTCATCCTCGCTTCTCTCTCTTTCTACAGGTATGAGAAAAGTTATATGCATCGTGATATAGTTACCCATGTTGCTGTTTCAGCTGCAGAATTTTTCATAACTGGGAGCATTGATGGTAAACATATCCTTGGCAGCATATCTATAATCATTAAATTTTGTATAGATATGTGTTTGTGTGTATACTACTAGAGCTTTATCCAACAAATTTGGTTGTTTTATTGATCAATGTAATCAGCTTCAGCATTTAATATTTGAACAATGTTTCTCTTATCTATATTGTTTTGTGGGTAATTTTTCTGCTCTGTAACTTGCTGATATGGCCTTTTTTTAACTTGACAACATTTTTATCCTTTTCAAAAATATCAGACCAATTGACTCTTTTTGTAATACAATGGCTTATTGTATGATACCATGGCCTATCTCTTTGTGGGTAACTTCCTTTTTGTCAACAGGGCAGTTGAAATTTTGGAAGAAAAAGCCTATTGGTATTGAATTTGCAAAGCACTTCAAATCCCATATTGGCCCAATTGAAGGTCTAGCCGTAAGTTTATCAACCTGGTATAACTCTTGTTCATATGAAGTAGTGTCTAACTTATCGCTGCCTCAAATCTAATTGATTGGAGATTTTTATTTATATAGTTAGATATGCTTCTCTTGGAAAGTATGTAAGTGATATGAATTTTATGTATTATGCCTGTATGGATTTTCTACTGCTGAATTGTACAATATTGTTCACCTGTGCATGGAAAAACAAAGATTTGTTATTGTGTTTCTTATTTCATCTTAGTCCCAAATAATTCTATCTCAGCTCAGGGTCTTCCAAGTCTCAATGAGGGTGCAAAGTTTATGGCTGTATCAGGATAACTGCATTAAGCATGTATTAAAAATTGCAGTGTCGTGAATATTACAGATCTTGCAGACACAAAAGTGGAAACATGCAGTTAAATATGTGCCCGTGATGTTATATATCTTACTCGAAATGGTTAATTTGGATTTGTCTTGTAGAATGCTGAGAAGCATTCTTCATGCTTTCACCATGCTGATGATATTAATCGCTTATACCAGGATAGAATTTTTCCCCTGGATTCTGTATTCAAGTTATCAAAATATGTTTTTCATCAACAATGACTTGTTTCTGCTGTGCAGGTTAGCGTTGATGGTCTGCTTTGTTGTACAATATCAAATGATCACGCTGTGAAAATTTATGATGTAGTCAACTTTGACATGATGGCGATGATTCGTTTGCCATACATTCCTGGTGCTGTTGAATGGGTTTACAAACAAGGAGATGTCAAAGCTAGGCTTGCCATTAGTGATAGAAACTCATCTTTTGTGCACATATATGATGCACGAGCTGGTTCAAATGAACCTATAATCTCCAAAGAGGTACCAGTTCTAGACCAAGTTGAATTTGACTGACCATTCAAAATTGCTTGTCGTTCTTTTTTGGTTTGTGATCAGTAATGGAATTGAATGATCCACTTTTCCTCATTTCAGATGCATTTGAGTCCTATTAAAGTTATGAAGTTCAATCCACTATATGATTCTGTGATTTCAGCAGATACAAAGGGGTTGATTGAATACTGGAATCCTACTACGCTTCAATTCCCAGAGGATAAGTATGTGCTCATTTTCATGCTGTTACAATTTCCTACCTCCTTTTAATGCGTGGTTGTTACTCTTGGTGGCTGTTGTAGGGAAGTTTTTATTCACTTGTGAAAACAACTTGTTTAGGATTGCAATCTTTAAATTCTTATTTTGTGACACTAGCATTTTTAACATTTATTTATTTCATGAACATACTATAATCTGTGTTTCTTTGGTACTTGTAGGGTGAATTTTAGACTGAAAAGTGATACCAATCTCTTTGAAATAGCGAAATGCAAGACTTCTGTTTCAACTATTGAGGTATCAGTCTAGGCATACATCTGAACTTATAGTTCGCTAGTCAACATCAATATAGGTTACATATATGATATAGATGCTTTCTTGGTTGAAAAGAAGACATTTATTAACAGTGATGCACCAATTTTTAGGTCAGTCCAGATGGAAAGCAATTTTCCATAACATCACCTGATCGCAGGATCCGTGTGTTTTGGTCCAGAACGGGTAAATTAAGGCGAGTTTATGACGAATCACTGGAGGTAATACCTCACTGGAAGTTTGATCCGAGCATATTTGCTTTTGGAAATCATTGGTCATTGAACAATTTTTGTTAATAGGTAGCTCAAGATCTTCAACGAAGTGATACTCCCTTATATCGGCTGGAAGCCATTGATTTCGGCCGAAGAATGGCTGTTGAGAAGGAAATAGAGAAGACAGAAAATGCGCCACATCCAAATGCAGTTTTTGATGAAAGTTCTAATTTTCTTATATATGCAACCTTGCTTGGCATAAAAGTTAGTTACTACTCGTTTAATTGGTTAATAATTCTATTTGTATGACTATTTTGCATTCACTTAGTCAAATAATACTATTTTATACATATAGCGCAATGAGACAACCATTTGATGCCATGTAATCTAATGTGTTTCTTATCTTCTATCTGTTTATAGATGATAAATTTGCATACCAATAAAGTTGCCCGAATACTTGGGAAGGTGGAGAACAACGATAGGTTCTTAGGAATAGCTTTATATCAAGGGGATCAAGGCAGTAAAAAAGTAAGAAAGATTCCTTCAGCAGCTGCAAATGTGAATGAGAGCAAGGAGCCATTGACCGATCCAACTCTTTTGTGTTGTGCCTTCAAAAAACACAGGATATACTTGTTCAGGTAAGAGTCTAACTATCAGGTTATATAGCCTCTATTTGGGATTATTTCTGCCAGTGTTTCCAATGTGCCCTGGTTTCCCATGTCATTGAACTGTATGCTGTTGCCATTTTTACTGACTTCTGGCGTCTCTCATGGTCTTATCAGTCGGAGAGAACCAGAGGAGCCTGAAGATGCAACTAAGGGAAGAGATGTGTTTAATGAAAAGCCTCCCCCTGATGAACTTTTGGCAGTTTCAGATATTGGAAAGGCAGTTACAACATCACTTCCGGACAATGTGGTGAGTTTTCTTGTCTTTAAAGTGGTCTGTTCCTGCAATAAATTTCAGGGTTAAATTTACAAACTCAAATGCTTGTTTCATGCTAGAAATAAACATCATCTAAAAACAACTTATCTCCTCAATAAGTGTAAGTTTTACTTATTCTTTTTTTCTTGGTTGTCCCATCTGCTTGTGTTTGTCCTTTATGTGTACATCATAAAATTCCAGCAGATATTCTTATGAATAGGGATGATCCCAGAACCATGAGGTATGCATTGTAAAATGTGGAGTAGGCTAGCCTCCACGCGAGAATTAGAGGTTTAGCATTGTGTGTCTGTGTGTACATGTACCTTTTTTTTTTTTTTTATGCTTTCTTTTGTAGTTCAAACCCCAAACACCCCCTTCTCCTAGCAAAGCCTTCTGACTTTTTATTTATATCTATTTAATATAGATTATCTTGCATTACCATAAGGATAATCACGTCTTTGTTTTCTTTTGCCAGATTATGCACACTTCCATGGGTGACATTCACATGAAGTTATACCCAGAGGAGTGTCCAAAAACTGTGGAGAACTTTACAACTCACTGTCGGAATGGCTATTATGATAATCTTATTTTTCACCGAGTTATTAAAGGCTTTATGATTCAAACAGGTGATCCCTTAGGAGATGGCACTGGTGGCCAGTCTATTTGGGGGAGAGAATTTGAGGATGAATTTCACAAAAGGTAAATTAATTGTATACAAAAGTCATCCTTGATCAAGTTCCTTATGCGTTGTTAGTATGGTTATCAGTCATCACCTTCATGATTCCTCATTCTTGCTCAAATGTAACAAGAAATATTACATGCAATCACATGCATTATGAATATGACAAGACTCGTATTTTGGTAATTTCTGGATTTAACTTTTTGTTTAGGTGTAGGTTATATTGCATTACCACTAAATTTTTTGCCATGTATCTGTGCAAACATGCACAAAAACCCGTCATCATTCCAGCGTCCAGGTTATGATTGAATCACATTAAACCATTCGTCTTTGCAGTTTAAGACATGATAGGCCTTTCACAGTATCAATGGCAAATGCGGGCCCAAATACAAATGGTTCTCAGTTCTTCATCACCACTGTGGCCACTCCTTGGCTGGACAACAAGCACACTGTATTCGGCAGAGTTGTGAAGGGGATGGATGTCGTACAGGTAGATTGGGCGTTTAACTTGTGGTCACTACCATTGGCAACATTTCAAGACACATTTTGTCACCTATTGGGATTGCCTTTACAGTTCAACTTTTGATTTAAAATCTGTTTCAACGATTCTTCCATTTATTCTTTACATTTGATGTACATCTGGGAACTCTGGTTTTGATGACAGGCTATAGAAAAAGTAAAGACAGACAAGGCAGACAAGCCATATCAAGATGTTAAAATCCTGAACGTCACTGTGCCAAAGTCTTGAAGGTCCTTGGCTTGTTTGATTTAGTCCTTATTTATGAAGATGGATGCCAACTTTGAACTGGTAAATAATTAAATATTTTTCTTCTTTCCTTGACTGAGATCATATCTATTCTATCTCATGATCATTATGCATGAGATTATATGCATAGGCGAAGAATTGACCTTTACTCGATTGATTGAGTGAAAGTTTTATGCCATGATTACTGGCTTATTTTAAAATATTTATTACTCTTTCTTTCAGGTGAATGAAATAACGAATAGGCTGATGGAAGTAGCAAGTGATGGTTGCGAAATGGTAGCGCAATTTGTATTTCTAACCAATTACATTTTGTTTGGGTATTTTATTTCCCTCATTTAGGGTAATCTATGTATTTGTTTTGATCGGTTTATTATGGGATTACTCGCTTTTTTAAATCCCTGACATTGATTGTTCGGAGAAAAAGAAAAAGGAAAACTCCGTGACACTGACCATCTGCCATAGTTGTTCAGAGGGTTTCTCATACACTTCCGGTCTGGTTGATGATCATGCATTTAAAAGAAAATTAAAAGTTCATCAACAACAATAATCACAAGATTAATAATTAGTATTGGACTGTAAATAATTTAAATCGTATTTTATGTAGATCAAATTTATTCAAATATAGTGATTGACAACAAAAGCTTGAGGCCCCACGACTTTGAGCTTACATTGATGCAAAACAAAAAAAAAAATACATTTATTTCGGCCCTCAAATCACAATATGGCACTATAATTGCTAAACATAGAAAACATTTACCGCTAAACGCTAATGATTCCACAGAAGGTTTTCGATAAGCCTGTAGTTTGTGATGAAGTCGTATGGGTGACGTATCGTGCTTTTGACAAGTCCGGTGCAAGCGATTCAGAAAATGATATGAGCATGTATTTCACTCCCTTGCTGGAAATAATTAATTTCAAGACTCTACTTAAAAAAGACGTTTCCATATCCTTTTATATTAATCAAATGCAGATATTAAATTCTCAAACCATTTCCTCTAAATTTTTTTCACAATTGCCCGTTTATTAAAAATAATTCTGTTGGTTTTTTCATAAATGGAAGATAATGTCAGAATAAGAGCTACCTTAAAAGGTCGCGGTAATTTTTGAACATAAACTACTTTTTCAAATTTACATGCACTAGTTAAAGATGATTTATAGTGAGAACTAGAGAGGTTACAATTTAATGAAGAATTGATGAGTTTTCCCGTCTCTACAATAACAAATTGACAATCAGTTGTCCCGCAGAAATTCTAACACTGGCAGTTCTTGTTCAATGTTTATACGAGTTTTGAAATTTCATTAAACATATCACTAAAACAGTTTCGCAAAAAAGTTCATGCAAAGCAAAATCGAAAATATTCGTATCAGATAGACTGCTATTATATTGTTCCGAATGAGAAGGCAGAACCCAACCAACCTAAAATAATATTAATACGCAACTTCAGTAACAGAAAGTAGTGTAATTGCACAAAAACCCTAACCGGAGCCGCAAATGCTACTGATAGACAAAGCAATTCAGACCTTTTAGTCGAATAAGCTGAAACCCATGTCCTGTAGAAAGAATAACACCGTTCGTAATGAGAGGATGTGTAATCAATATTACCAAACGATCCTTGATTATTGACAACTACTTTAAGTTTAACTCTCACCTCATCAGACTCCTCTTTCTCTTCCACCTTCTTTTCCTCCTTTGCCTCAGCAGCAGGTGCAGCACCACCAGCTGCAGCTCCACCGGTAGGTGCAGCAACGGCAGCAACTGCACCTCCACCGCCTGGAACTGAAGCAAGCTTTTCTCTTCCTGCAGCAATCAGTTCAGTAATATCTTTGCCATTAACCTCGTTTAAGAGAAGCTCAATTCTCTCATCATCAGCCTCAGCGCCAACTGCAAACCATGAATGTAACATGAGGAACTAATCAAACAAAACGTGAAAGAGTCCCAGTATGAAAATTACGGGATAACCTTAATTAAAATATTTATTGGTTGCAAGGTGCGTGGCAAACTTACAAAACATAAAAATGAAGTCATTTTAACTCCAGCTGCTAGTTATAGATACTTAATTTTTCCAACCGATGACAATAACAGTGAGATAGGGGTAAACATTAATTCTGCTTCCATGCAAGATTTCTGATTTAATTCAGCTATCTTCAATGTATTTGTGCTACAAGAGATAGGTGACAACAAGCATGCATACATAGTGAGAAGAAGTTAGCACTGTGATCTCGCACCCTTTCTGAATTAATTAAGTATTCACTAATCCGCGATGCAGTCATTGAAATGTGTAAAATTTGTTTTTTCTAGACAATTCAAGAAATAAGAACAGAGAAGTGAAAATAAAAGAGGTATGTTGACATAAGGTTTGGTTTAAGCGTGTTTTTGGATGTCCATTGCAAAGGTGATTTTGCAGCTTTACTCTTGGTCAAAACATGGTTTTAACCAAAATCTAACCAAATACTGCGCGCGCGCGCGCTTAATATGTACCGAAAATTCGCTCCTCTAATTTCATTCCTCTCGTTTTCACATCTATTAATCAAATTTTCAGGTGACTTTTATAACAGCATTCCTTTGTACAATCGCTGAGAAAGCTAAATCTCTAATCTCTAACGAATCTAAAGTATGAGATTGAAAAACACCAATTAAAAGCAAGAAGAACAGAAAAAAAGAGAAAATGAGAGATAGCTCACCTGAGCCAAGAATGTTCTTTATATCATCGGCCGAAGGAGATGTGTTCCCTCCCAACACTGCCAACAAATACGCAGCAATCACCTTCATCTCTGCCGTGAGATTAAATTGGAATAACGAATTAGCCCAAAAAAAAAAATCATCTGGACATGGAAGCATGGCAAGAACTGTGAAGGGATTGCAATGTCGCTCGTAGGGCTTATGCAAATAAAAGCAGGTAGGATGGGTGTAGAAGAATATATCTATATGCAATTAGGGTTTTCAGAGGTTAATGGGACGTTGGGGCAAGAACCTTTAGCAGATTAGAGCCGTTAATCTCAGGGTATTGACTACTATCAGTAGGCCTTACCAGACACCAAAATCGAAATGCAGTGAAAGAAAGAAAACTTAAAACGGCATAGCCCCGCGTACCATAGCATAGGGGGGTTATGAGAAAGTAAAAATCCATCGGAACCCACCTCGTTTTGCAGCAAAGAAAGAAATCCAACGATACCTGAGTAGCGCAAAGACGAATTGTGAGAGACGGGGCAAGGGCTGGGCTCGCGGCTGCTTTCTCTCGTGAACACGAGGACTTCCGAGTTAAAACCCTAATAAATTCTTCAAGGGATTAGCATATAAAGCCCTCGAAGGAAGACAATTTACCCTCCAAGCCCTGCAGACTTCGATAATCCTATCCAAGCCCTTTAATTATTTTCGAAGTTGAACAGGCCAAGCTGTTTTTCAGGGGTGAGAATATGTGTAGTTAACAAATTCTCTGCTTAGTTGGAATAAATTTTCCCCTCCCCTTGTTTACATGAAACGAAGAAACAATACTAAAGGAGAGGGAAGGCAAACTTTTAATCTCCCCTGCCTTTCCCCATGATTGCTCCCCCTCCCCTCCATGACATGAATAATAAAATATGTCCAATTGCTTATAAAAAGGATTCGCAGGTTATTATACCAGGCATTTATAAAAAGTACTTCTTTTATTTAAAAATATAAGATATTTTTTAAAAAATTAGATATTAAAAAATATGAAGTATTTTTAGTCTTTTGAGGTGTAATTATTATTTTTTTTAAAGTGCCCCTATTGATAATAACTTTATATTTATTATAAGGTATTTAATAGAAATAAATATAAAAAATATAATTAATTTAAAATTAAGTAACTACTTTACTGAGAAGTAAAATTTAATTAAATATACTTTATATTTCTAAATAAAAGGAGTAAGTGAGAGTGTATATTTTGGATAGAAAGTGTAGGCATGAGTGTGCAGATTTTGTAGCTATCTTTCCCTCAGGCCCCCTTATTTTTATGTGAAAATATTACACCTAGTTTCTATAAAAAAAAATTATTGAGAGGTAAATGTGCAGTTGTAAATGTTTGTTGTTTAATTATAAATTTTCTTTATCAAGTTATAAATATACAAGATTTGAAATTTAAGAGTATTTTATTAGTTTTACGAGACCTATCAATAATAAACTTTTTTTTTGTAAAACCTATGTATAATTTTTCTTTCTATACTCTTGTATTTACGTAGTCCCTCTTTCTTTTATCCATTCTTGAATTATTGTTAGGATTATAAATTTTTAGTAAATCAATGTGTTTATACAATTTGAGTTCATTATAACAATAACTCTGTCTATTTACTAGAATCACATAAATTTATACTTATACTTTGAAATAAAATTTACAAGTTAACCACATAAAATTAACAATGGAGGATAGGTGAGTAATAAGAAAAACCATGTTATTTATAGACAGTCCAGTTATTCACAATAATATATATACATATTCTTAAATTTATATTTGATATATATATATATATATGCTTAAATTTATATTTGATAAAATTTACGTGTTAATTGGAGAAAATTAACAATACAATGTGCATGATCAATAATTAAATTTTAATTATTTATAATAAAAAGCTTGTATATTTATAAGAGTTTACACTTAAACTTAAAGAGAAAATTTATAAGTTGATTCGATAAAATTAACAATATAAGGTCTGTAGGTAATAAGAACAATCTATTTATTTACACAAGTCCATGTGAGGTTGAACCTGAGGCCTTTTCACGCATTAAGGGTAATTCTATCATTTTAGTTTTTAAAATAATTGCACATAAAGCCTTTAGGCTTGTATAAAATTGTCATGATCTATTGGGCTTATGTGGCAAATACCCAAACTATATACAAGCAAGGCATTTAACAAGATACTGGCAACATCAGTTGTCGTGTAGACATTTGTTATTAACACATCAACGTGATGTTATTTGCATTAAAAGGATGTTATTGTATGAAGCATTAATGTTTCAAATTGCTTGATGCATTAGTGTTGATATTATTTTGATTACTGGTGACCCCGGATACTTCTTTGGTACTGCTTGTAAAGCATTGTGATACTATTTTTATTTTTTTTAAAAAAATTAACATCTAAGATGCATATCCAATGCTCATGAGTTGTAAGTTGATGCTTCAAGGTGTCTTAAAAAATTAAAAATTGTTCCTGGTTGTAAAATTAACCTTTTAATTATAGCATCTTTTATGATCTGCTTTTAAAATAAAACACTATATTTGATTAATGTGATAACTTTAATCACATCAAAATTTTGAAAATGACGAACTTATCTCCTGATAAATAATACACAAAAGTTAAAATCAAGATAGAAAAGAAATTGATTTTATGCATATATACCTATTACTAGTCATCCAACAAAAGACAATTTGGTTAAAAATAGTATAAATGTACAATTAATGACTACTCATTTCGTTAAAAAATATAATATATTTTTAATCAAATCTCCTCTTATTAAAGTAGTTAAAATATCTTCAAATCAATACAATCTTTTTATGGCTATCATTATTTAATGGGTGCTTCATTTTAAAGTAAATGTAAAGTGATTTGTCTATTAATAACATTTTTTAAGAAAAAAACACATTAATTATATTTTAAAACGTTAAAAATACTTTATATTTTTTAATACTCAATCATTCAAAAAATTATTTATATTTTTAAATGAAGGAAATGTGTTCTATTTGGTATTATCATTAAATGACGATACAAACATGCTAGCTTAGATATTTCTTCAACTAAAACAATATTTTTGGTGTGCTTTATAACTTCTTTAAAAAAATATGTATACATCATGTTGAGCATGTTTTCCCATCTGGCAAACTAAGAGAGTTCTTCTTGAGGTAAATTATAGTCATTAAATGGACTGACATTCCCTCAGTTAATTTTAGAAGTCAATCAATTTATGTCACTGTTGTATGATTATATAACATTTCATAAATATTTTAGTGACTTAATGATTTAATTTAATTCCCAGATGACAATGTCCTCTTTATCCGGTCATCTAGGGATGACCAAAAGTAAATCAATATCAGGGTCATTTTTTTCACACATAAATGCCAACATTCTAATTGTAATAATGAAAAAGCGCTACATCGTAGGCGAGAAAACGATCAAGTATCACACACTATCAACGAACCAAACTTGTGAAAATAAATCACAGGCATTGTCAGACCTCAGTCAGCCGAATCTAAACTTCCCTCACGTGCTTCGACGGTCGCGTCGATTAAACACATTTGGGCTATGGGCTATGTTGGCCCACAAAGCAATAGTTTTGTAAGCACTGTGCCTCTAAGAAAGAGCCAAGGAATCTCTCAGCCTCACGGGCGGTCTTAATTGGGCCTACTCCATCGATGCGTTGCCAAAAAAAGAGTCATCACTGTGGAATGTGATCTTTTCTTTCTCTTGACCCCACCCCTCCCGGGAAATATTAGCCGGGGAAAGTTAATTAGGCACCATGAGCAAAAAATTTTATGTTAAATATCGAATATCAAATATTGATTATCCTATCAACTATTTTTTTTATACGATATCTTATCAACTAACTATTTACCTATAGCATATTCAAAATACAGTCTCAGGAGCTTAATTAATGTTCTGTATTTTTTTTATTACCCACTGGTGCTAAAAAATAAATATAAAATACATAACATTCATCAAGCAATGTATATACTAAGTTTATTAATACTTACACACTTAATGAGAGGTATTATTTTAATAAGTTTTATATTTTAAATTAACAGAACAATTTATTTTAAAAAAGACCCAACTCCGTCTCAATTCTCGATTCCAAAATTGAAAGAGCGCATGTCATTAGGATGGAATTAATATTGGCATTAAAAGCACCAAGACACAAAATATATACTCTCAGATTCTCTTCCTAAGTCATTTTTACAAATTTTATTAACAGCAATAAAAAAAGTATAAAAAATAAAAGTACATAGAATTTTAAATATATCTTTGTATGAAATAAAAGTGATGTCATATTACTTTTTTCTCTCATAAAGGTGATTTTAAAAATATATTTTAAATATTATTTAAAAAATTACACCGTAATTTATAAATAAAATCAAATGAACTTTTTAAAATGTGATTTATAAATAAAAACGGAGGGGGAGTATGCGGTAAGAGATGAAAGCCAGATCGACAAGGATAGATTCTCTTAGGAAATGATTTACTCCTCTTCCTTCCCACCCTCTTCTCCTCTTTTTCTTAATTTCTAACTATTAGATCAAAATTTAAAATAATTCACATTGATCTCTTTCAAAATATTTATTTTATTTTACTTTTATTATATTTTTAAATTTTTTATTAAATTTTAGTAGTTTAAATTTATTATTTATATATGTTTTATAATTTAATATTTTAATAGTAATTTTATAAGAAATTAAATTAGAACCGTTTAAATTTTAATATAATAGGTAGAACGAGAGAAGAATGAAAAATAAAAGGAGAGAATCCATCCCCAGGAGGTTTGCCCGGGCGTGTTTCTTCCCGCACGGTTTACTGTCAAGGCTGACGTGGATACTTCTTTAGTTCTTTAATTGATATGAAGAATCTCACCAAGGTGGGTTTAGCGTTGACACTTGGAGCCTGTCCTTCCTGCAATGTGCATAGGGAAATACGAATGATCAGAGACGAGGATCTAAGCCTCCCACTTTCACATATGAACATGAACTCACGCAAACAATGGAGAATAACATATGGATCTCAAAGCAATTAAGTACTTTAAACTAAATTCTAATCAATTTTAAATTTTAAAAACTTATAAGTTTGTTTTTCAATCTTATAATTTTTATTATGATAAATTTATAATTCTTTTTTAAAATTTTAACATGATTGAATGATAAATAAATTTATTTTTTCTGTTAAAATTTAGATATAAGTTGTAAATTTATAACAATAATGTTGCAAAATTAAGAGTTAAATTCATAAATTTTTGAAACTCAATACTTTAAAATTAGACTGAATTTAATTTAAATTAATTGATTACTTTATGACCTATCTGTCATTCTCCCTTCAAATTATCCTTTTTGTAGATTATCATTATTTAATCAATACATTGCTATTATTAAAGCAAGAAAAGTTTAGCCAATGGGTTTATATTAATTTAGCTTAATCGTGCCTTGCAAGATGTGACAAAGAGCCATGCGAAACTATTATAATATTCCCTCTGTTTTTAAATATTAAAAATTAATTTACACAATTTAAAAAAAGTTTATCGCGCATATTAATCATGCTTGAAATTGAAAAATTTCAATTAAATTATTCTTGTAATTAATGAAACAAAACTATCTAATCAAAATAAACATTAATTTTACGATGGACAATTTAAATAATGTCATAAGTGTTTTTTAAAATTTATGCTTTTTTATAAATAAAAATAGACACATGATAATTTTTCTTACTGCTTAAAGTAACAATAGGGATGGTTGGCCTAAAGGGCCAAAAAAAAGAAAGAAAGAAAGGTTGCTATATAGAATAATTACTTCTCCCGTTGGATTATTCGATAGTGATGTGTAAGAAGACAAAGGCAGTCTCCGCACGTCTCCGCACGTCTAACCGACCCGTTGATCATGTTATCTTCTCCATGGAAAGCGGTTTTAGTTTACACATGCTTTAACCCAAAAAAAGAAAAAAACTGAGATCTAAAAGGTGTCCCTAAATCATCTGCATTCAAAAGTAGTTAAGCAATGTGCTTAAGATTAATGTATTTCAAATCATGAAACTAAAGCCAAGTCTGCATTGTTGTCCTACTGCTATCTTAACTGTCGCAGCATTTGGTTCTTAAGAACTTTTAGCGGAATATGCTCATCCTGTCAATTCTACATTAACATTAAAAATATACCATTTTTCTATATACGAGTGCCTCAAGGCTCGAGATGTGAAAAATACCAAACAAAGCAAAGCGGACCTTTGAATGAATAGATGGCTGAGATTAGGGAAATCTCACACACGCATTATAGTCTGTATTCTTGTTGAGAAATGTGCTCACATTTAAATAATCTAATATCGTTCCTCTCTAACAAGATTCTCTCTGATTAATAAGAAGACATCTATACACAATAAAAAGAGGGAGAGAGGTAGGGGTTGGGGGGGGAGCACCAATCCACATTCGACACCATGTTCCTGTGGTCTGTTGAGTTTACTAGCTTAATAATGTAACTAATTGAAAGGTTGACTTATTTATATATATATATATATATATTGCAGAAGGGTGGTCCTGCAGGTTAGAGTGAAGGGTGCATCACTTAAAGATCAAGATGAAGGCATATAACAAACATATGTAGGCAAAACAGACAAATTAAAAGAAACAAAAGAGGATCCTATAAATTAAATGCAGAATACGTGCATGAAAAGAAACATTTAGATCGAGAGAAAGCAGACAACAAGAGGGAATCAATATAATATGTTTTTCGAGTTCCCATATAGAAATGAAGCCGGTGGGTTATGCATGTGGAGAAGCAGAAGATAGGAATCCTTGTTTATTAATTCTGCTAGCTTCTGATTAATTTATAGCCTGATTTCAATCCATCCATTCATCATTAAGATTCCGTGACACATACGCCAGATTAATTACTGACCTTGCTATATGCACGCGCGCATGACCTATAGATATATATATCATTAATAAGCACCGAAAGAGGAAGAAGTCATACTCATCCGTGATGTTCGATTAATAATCATTCATTTGCGTGCTTAATTCACCGTGCCATTTTGAAGAGTTCATCATCTTTCCAAATGTGTGGGTGGATTGGTGACTTCCTTTTAAAATTTAACCTTAATGCTTCTTGACTTTGTTCAGAAAATATATTTATCACGCGCTCAACCAAGTGAACGTGACTTTGTTCAGAAAACGAATTCGATCATTTTGTAATGCCGTGCCTGTGACATTTGTTTATGTTTATTCGTAACATGCACATCGTTCATCGATGAATTACTTTTAATTGCATTATTGATCGGTTTATTGCTTTTAATAGAGACGACACTTGTACTGTGTGTGTGTCCATCGCCAAGAAACCACTAAAATTATCTATAAGGACTTCAGTGATCAGTTGATTTCTGATAATCACGTAAGCGGGAAAAAAACAACATACTCAAAAAATTTTACCATCCTTATGAGCATTAAATGATTTAAATACATCATTAAAATTTAAAGTTCTATTTAATGTAATAAATTATATTACTTGCTTATTAAATTTATTATTAATTTTTTTACTTGATAAC
Source organism: Prosopis cineraria (assembly GCF_029017545.1). Classification (NCBI taxonomy): domain Eukaryota; kingdom Viridiplantae; phylum Streptophyta; class Magnoliopsida; order Fabales; family Fabaceae; genus Prosopis; species Prosopis cineraria. The sequence continues at coordinate 3,781,924 of NW_026555337.1, forward strand.
TGTAGTAAATAATATATCAACACGTTAATAATGCTCAATTGTTATAAAATATTTGTGTTAATGAGATCAAATTATATCAAAGTAAAAATGATTCATATCATAAATTTTAATAGCTTGATTATTAAAAAAAAGTAATTTTTTTAGAAGACCATCTTCACCAAACCTCTTAACTTTTGGATTAATGATTTTATACTAGATATTAAACACATAGATTCAATATATCTTAAAATTTTTGACACAATGCTTAACAAAGTTTTGTTAATAATAATCCTGACAATTTTTTCATTAAATATAAAATGAAAGCAAAATAAAATTACACCAATACTTTAAGAGTATGTTAAAAGCATATCTTGTTAAAAATAAGTAGATCTTATAACAAAAACCACATCTTCAAGCTATTGAAATAGTTAATATATATATATATATATATAAAAGACAACATATTAGAATTAAATGAGAATTTCATATAACATTTCATAACTTCTATAATACGCTAAGTTAGAGGTCGAAGATATATAACTCCTACATTTTAATAAAAATAAAAATAAAAAGTTATGGGAGCCATAGCCCCTATCGATTTCTCCCTTTCTCCACTCCTATGTAGAGCAAATTTATTTACAAATAAGTTTTACGAAATTCAAAAACCACAAACAAGTTCCTTAGAACCTAAGTGTTTGTGGTTTTTAAATTTTGCGGGACCTATTAGTAGATAAGTATACTTCATGGACGTAATTTTTCCTTATAAAAAACTATCTACTACCTTATATATTTTGGAACAAGTACAATTTCTAAAAGATATCAAGTAGATAATCCAGCCAACATTAGAGGTTATCATTATCTCTACGTATCTCAATGGAGATAATCTACTGCCAGTAAAATCTACTTCTTATGCTATGAAGGAAAAACACCATTTATATGCTACAGCTTTAATTTCAATCTTGCAACACCCGCGCGTGTGTTAAACGTTGTTAATTAATAAGACAATTAGACGCGCACGGGTATTTGAGAGATGTTTTTAACACCCCAGCAAATATACAAGTTTTTTATTAAAAAAATAAAACCGCTGCAGATTGAATCTGTGACTTAAAAGTCTAACTCACTAAATTTTTATATGCCAGGTAGAACAAAAACATCATGCTCTGTAAGTTTTTTATATTTGTGTAATTAAAATGCGTTTAATACACAGATTTGATAAATTTCAAATTTATTTATCACACTCAAGATATAAGCGAGCATCGTGATGAGATCTATCTATACAGTGATCGCTTAATAAATATTATGAGAAATTGCCTTTAAAAATGAGGACACTCTTATGTTTGACAATAATATAGCAGTAATTGAAAAATTCAGCTGAAATCCTTACTTTTCTTGTTGTCAAGATTTAAAATAATGCAGATAATGTACTTCGTATAAAGTTTGAGGTAAGCTATATATACAATTCATAATATAGCTTTTTTATAAAATTTATTAAAATTTATAAATAAAATTAGATGACATATTTCTAAATCAGCCTATCATTGAATGAGCATCGTTTAAGTTAGGAACAAAGTCAAGCATTAATAGCAAAGCCAGTTTAGTCTAAAAGTTTCAGAAAAGTAGTGAGAAAGCCTCCGTCAGAAAATAGTGATAGCTCAGATAACTAGTGAAGTTGCAATCCCTCTTGACTATATTATACTCCCTTCAAATTAAATATAAAATATTATTTAAATTTAAAATTAAAAATATTAGATAACTTTTATAATTAATTTTTTTAAGTTTACCCTTTCTCCATTTATTACATTTTTTAAAAAATAAATTAAAATTTTAATTATCATTATTAATACGCTTATATATGATATTTAGTGAGGGTAAAATTAAAAAGATATAATTTTTTAAAGAAATTAAGGTTGCAACCAACTTTTTTAGAATCATAAATTACTCCCTTCATCCCCACATATATAGAATTTTCTAGAAAATTTTTTATCCCTAAATATAAGAGATATCTTGATATTTTTGAATAATTAAATGATTTTAATCTTGTCTTAAAAATGGAGGAGGCATTAATTGTGTCTTGTACCTATTGCCACCATGATATTAATTGTAAATTATTATGGACAAAATTGAAAAATTATTATAATTTTAATTAAATGACAAATTTTTATTTGTGTAAGGGATTCAGTTAAAAATATTTTATATATGTGGATTGAAGGAGTAGTTTACTAATACTTTATATTTTGGTCTAGCGGGCGTAGAATATTAGTAACTATTTCATGATTTTATAAAAGTTAGGTAAAGATCTTGATGGTTTGAAAAATTGTATGCCTTTCAATTATACTCTCTTTAAATACTTTATAAAAGTGCCTTAATAACGATTCCAATATAAAGCATCACTTTTCTTTAAATGAGTAAGAAATGGAAGTAGTGGTATGTATAGTTAAAAAATAATTATAAAAATTACTCAATATTTTATATTTTAAACTAGACAAGACTTATATGTTAGATGTAATAAGTGTTCAAAACTTACAATATACTTTCTCCTATCCTATTTGTAGGATATATTTAAATGTAATTTATTAGTCCAAAATGTAAGACACCTTATAATAATTAAATTATTTTTTTTAATTTTATTATTTTTTAATTAGCATGAAGGGATTTAATATAGTTTTATTATGATTTAAAGCCAAAGATAAAAACGTAAATACAAATTTTTTTCATCATGTTAATTAAAAAACTAACTTTTTTAAATGTATAAAAATGATTGAAAGTATTTTACAATAAAAATAAAATGTTAATTAAAAAACTAACCTCTTTTAAATATATAAAATGATTGAAAGTATTTTATAATAAAAATAAGAGGGAATAATAGAGAAAATTATCAATCTATTACAACCTCAAACTGAACCTGTGCACGGTGACTAATATACACGTGATTATATGTTTACACGCACTATTTCACATGGACATAATATACTATAGATGTGTGAACAAGTTAATGATTAACATGTGATAACCTATTTTTATATTAATTTAATAATTTTTGCTATTTAATTAATTATAATTTGCAAAAAAAACTAAGAAAAAATTAATCTTTTAATCCTCCAACTTTTAAGTCACTTGTAACTCAGTTCCTCAATTACGACTCCCTGTGACTTAGTCCCTCAACTATGACTCGCCTATGACTCAATCCCTCCACTTTTGAATCACTTATAAATTAATCTCTTAACTTTTGTTAATTTTTTTTCATGTTAGCTTATATCTCACATCAATGAGCAAGAGAAGGATATTTTAAAATAATATATGAGCATTTTTATCCCTCTTATTTGATAAGAAATTTTTAAAAAAAATAAAAAATAAGGACCAAGTTATAAGTGAATCAAAAGTTGAGAGATTGAGTCACAGCGAGTCATAGTTGAGGGACTAAATTACAAGTGAGTTAAAAGTTGAATGATTAAAAGATTAATTTTCTCAAAAAACTAATTTATAAATATGTCCTATTATTACTTAACTATAAGATAAAAATAATTTTTAATACAAAATCTACTCATATCTTCTTATTTTTATACTATGCAAGAAAAAAAAGAGTATCACTTAAATAAAAAAAAACAAAAGAAGACAACTAAAATAATCAAATATCATATATTAAAAAAAATTAGATAAGTTTAGGCGTGATCTGGATGGATTGTGACCCTAAGGAGGTCAAATAATTATAAATAAACTACTTTCAGTCTCATATTTGAAGATTAGGAGGCATGTTATTGTGGAGCCTAAAAGAGTCTTTTGAGATAAGAGCCTTCTCTCTTATCTTCTTCTTTATGTTTTTTTTTATATCTTTTATTTGGGATTATAATTTTAACTTTATAAGTTTTGTTAAACTCCTAATTAGGGAGTAGTCTGGTTATGATAGATTTTATTCTTTAACTTATTTGATTTTAATTATTTTTTTCATTAAATATTGAATTTTGTCCATGAAATTCATGTTTTATGTTTGCTTTTATACATAGTTTGCTTGTTGGCAGTTTGATGAATTGCAAGGTGAAAAACTTATCTAAAGCCAGAGAGATAGATGCATATAACTAAATTAAATATAATTTAAGAGTTTGTGGTGACTTAGATCATAGTTTCATGATTTAGTTAGGTAATTAATTTAGTAAGAGCAAGATTTAACTTTAATTAAATACATCATAATATACTAAAGGTAATTAAGACACCTTAAAAATTATTGTCACCGTAAAAGAAGGAAATATAATTAACTGAATAAGAATAATCCATCTCTAGTGCTTATCTGATTAATTGGTTCATCGTTCTCGTCGCTTTTATCAATTTTCTTATTTATTTACTTTATTTAATTATTAAATATTTTTTAAAAATTCTAATTTATTTTCTTAAATAACAAATATCACCATTTTTTTTTATCTTTGAATTAGAATACTCTGAATTTATTACTATATCTCATACTTGTAAGAGCGGATCAACTTGCTTATATTTAAAGATGGATACGGTATGTGATCGTTAACCTATGAACTTGTATCTTCATCAATTTAACGATAGGTTCGACTTTCAGTATTTTGGCTAGGTTAATTTTTTGTGAGCATTAATTTGATAAAATTGAGGGCCCTAGTTGAGAGACAGATGATTTTGGACACGTTACGTACGTGGTCTCTCTTCAATTTACGCGAGCCATCCAAATTTAATTTGCAACCAAAATCATCTCCCAGGATGAGTACGATGACCATCTCAGAATGAAGAAGCTGCTCTCGTTTCTACCACAAGATTATTTACATTATTTGGTTTCATCTTTCTTCCCTCTAACTGTCTCACCTACACCATATGCGTGTTAATTCACGTGCACTAAACTAATTAACTTCACTTCTGAAGTCAGCAAAATGCGTCTCTTTCCGCAGAACATTAAATTGCATGAGATGAACCACTGCTTTTTGGTTACTCTCGCTCCTGAAATCAGTACAGCAGCAGCGTATCACCGTCTTCTTTCGCTCACTTGAGCCGGCATGCCGCCTCTCACGGTGGCGGTGAGACCCGGGATGAACCGGGGCTCTGACGAGTTTGTTTTCATGACCGGCCGGATATCAAACCTTCGGACCAACGCAGCTGTTATAGACCTCATCTCCATCAGAGCCATCTCCTTCCCCAAACAAATCCTCACACCGGCCTGAAAAACCGGGTACTTGAATGGGCACTCGGGCACGAAGACGCCATCTCGCAACCACCTCTCTGGCTTGAACTCGAGACAATCGGTGCCCCATATCCGCTCCATCCGACCCCATTGCATAGGGATGGTACGTAACTCTTGTGCCCTTCCTCACAAAAGTACCGTCCGGTAACACGTCGTCCTGTAGAGCGAACTTTGAGTCGAACTGAACCGGCGGGTATAGCCTCATGCTCTCGTGGACCGCTGCGTTCAGGTAATGCATGTCACGCAATTGGTCGAAGCGCACAACCTCCTGGGCCGGTCCCATACCCCGGTCCAACTCTTCCCGGATTAGAGATTCAACTCGAGGATTTTTTGACAACAACCAAAAAAAACAGGTCAATGCGGCAGCCACCGTGTCACGACCTGCCAAAAGAAAACTAACGACGATGTCTCGGAGATACTTGTCGTCGTTGACCAAGCTCATGAACCTCGAAAGAAGGTCTTTGCGCGTCGAAGGACCTGTCTCGCGCGTTCGCCAAATCACTCACCACTTTAATTGCTTCCTTTAATTTCTTCTCAGATCCTATATTGAAAAGCCGTTTCATCTTCCATATTATTGGCGACGCCATCATCGCCCGCTCCGCCGAAAGCTTGGAGGCATCGTCGAACGCCACTGCGAGGTTCGATACGGGAAGGGACGACTTGAGACAACCCGGGTCCAAACCGAACGAGAATATGCAAATGCTGTCGAAGGAGAACCGACGAAATATGTCTTGTAAGTCGAAAACGCCGTCGATTTGATTAAGGATGGGAATCAGCCTCGATCGGATCTCGTCCGTGACCACCTCAAGCGCGTAGGACCTAATCGCGACGCTTCCGAGCTCAAGGCTTGCCATTTTGCGCTGGAACTTCCAGGCTTCACCGTCGACGTTGAAGATTCCACGGCCCAAGAGATCGCCGAGGATTGTGGAAAAAGGCTTGCCTTTCGGGTAGTTATCGAATCGGGTCTTGAGGATGTACTCGACGTTTAGGATCGGCGGTTATGATGTTGCCGAGAACGTGTATGTGGATGGAAGCAGTGGGTGACCTGCGAAGAAGGTGAGTGTACCAATCGGCGAGATTGTTAAACTGATCGGCCCAGCTCATGGTCAGGTAGGTTCTGCAAGTGTGACAGCTACACCAGGGCTTGATTCTGAAGACGAAGACAAGGAAGGAAAAGAAGGAGAAGAGGACCGTGAAGGAGAAGAACAAGAAGGTGAATGTGGTGGCAGCCATGGGATAATGCACAGCTTCAGAACTCATTGTTTAAAAGCGCTTAGAGGATACCAGAAAGAAGAAGAAGAAGAAGAAGAGATGAGGGAAGAGGGAGGAAGCAAGATCGATATAAATAGATGGGTGGATTGACAAACAATGGGCACAAGGATTAAGATTCTCTTCATTTTCAGTGCAGTGGTTTTCTGCTTTTTGGGCTTTTGTATTAATAGTTGAGTACATAAAATCGGATTCAGTTGAGAGCCAGATGTAGCGAAGATTAAAGTGCATGAAGAACGCGTGCGCAAAATACCAACTAGGCTTAAGACGCGCGATATTTAACCCGCGTGACGAATAATGTTATTTTCTTATAAGAAAATGTACTCAAGTCGATTTATGCGAGATTGTTAAACTGATCGGCCCAGCTCATGGTCAGGTAGGTTCTGCAAGTGTGACAGCTACACCAGGGCTTGATTCTGAAGCCGAAGACAAGGAAGGAAAGAAGGAGAAGAGGACCCGTGAAGGAGAAGAACAAGAAGGTGAATGTGGTGGCAGCCATGGGATAATGCACAGCTTCAGAACTCATTGTTTAAAAGCGCTTAGAGGATACCAGAAAGAAGAAGAAGAAGAAGAAGAGATGAGGGAAGAGGGAGGAAGCAAGATCGATATAAATAGATGGGTGGGGATTGACAAACAATGGGCACAAGGATTAAGATTCTCTTCATTTTCAGTGCAGTGGTTTTCTGCTTTTTGGGCTTTTGTATTAATAGTTGAGTACATAAAATCGGATTCAGTTGAGAGCCAGATGTAGCGAAGATTAAAGTGCATGAAGAACGCGTGCGCAAAATACCAACTAGGCTTAAGACGCGCGATATTTAACCCGCGTGACGAATAATGTTATTTTCTTATAAGAAAATGTACTCAAGTCGATTTATATTAAAAGTAAAAGTGGTCTGGGATGGGCCGGTGGGTCCATGTTGTTTTCTATGTTTGTTGTGCAATGAAAAGGTCGCAGTGCAAGGTCCCAGAAAAAAATAAATTTGACGATGAGGTAGCGGTGCTGGCAAGTCGCGGCTAATAGATCCAGTGATTGACAAGTCTTTTGTGGGTGTGTCCGCCACTTGGGCTTAGTTGCTCAATGCTCATGATTGGCCATAAATTTCGAAAAATTAACAAAGCAAATTTTTTTTTTAATTTAGATTTTAGAGCGATCTATGCAACTTGCAGGCTCAAAATTGAATCCAGATTTGCTAACAGCAAGCAGGTTTTTCTCGTTTCAAGTTGCTGGATTTATATTCGTGAGACTTCTGAGTCAATTAATTAAATAGTCCCTCTAATTTTTATTGCCCCATGCTTTCAACTATTTGACATATTTTAAATAAAAACTAATTTTTTTAATATCATAAAAAAATGAAATGTGCTTCTTTTTTATTTTTAATTTTTAATACTGGTACAATTATGTTAAATATTTTCATGTTAATTAAAAAAATGTAAAATTAATTAAAAAATAATTTAAATATTACAGTGTGTTGTATTTTTAAGATAAAAAATTATTTGTAAAAAGTGTCATACAAATAGATCTGAAGGATTGGAGGAGTACATATACATGTTTTTAGTACCTACACATGTTTTATTGGGGACCACCGACCTGGTATTGAATTAAAAAGGATGTGTCCTTTTCACTTTAGTGTTTTATTTTGGATGTGTTTCCTTTAAATAAGAATTCCTCATACATGCATAATCTGTGTAAGGTTTAGTGAAATTATTGCGAGCTTTATTTTAGTAGTTAAGGGATGGTACTGCTATAGAAAAAGCCTCTTTTGCTATTTCCAACCAAAATGGCGTTCGCATATATACATGGAATGTATCGGCATAGAGCCATAGATACATAATAAGATAGTTTATGTTCCAAATAAAATTTATTTAACTTTTAAGAATCAAATTAAAGAATATTTTTTAGGATAATTGCCAAACAAGACTACTTCTGGTCAAAGAAAAATTAAACCCTTACACATTACTCAAAATACAAGATTAGGCTGAGGCAAATTTCACATCGCGGCGTGAATGCGCGCGCGCACGTGTTGTTTTACGAGTTCCAGATTAATTTTGGTTATTTTTTAAAGTTATGAACATTATCCTAGCTTGTTACGAATTACTATTACTAGCATAAAAAAGAAAGAATTGCAACAATTCATGATTTTTCTCGGAAGGAGAGATAGTGTTAAAATTTTATCGATAACGGTAGTAATTGCAGTTAAAGTCATGAGGCTATTACATTTTTTCTGGAAGTCCGATCCAGTAGAAAACACGGTAAATTTCTTAAATGTTGTAGGCCACTTTCCCTCTGGTCCTTGTTAAACTCGTCAAAGATTTGAATTAGTCTCCAAAAATATCCACAATTCATATAATTAATCCCTCTTCCTTTATATTTAATTACAGAAAAAGACTTAAAAATTATGGAAAATAATCATATAAAGAAATATATATTAATCAAGTCCTTTAATTTATAAATAAATCTTAATAGACTAATGTTATTTCTTATAATCTAAATTATAAGACAATTTTTAGATAAAATTTTATATACCAATAAACCTCATTAAATATACTTAACAATTTTATCTTTTCAAAATAAAAATATAAACTTTTAAAAATACTCATAATTTAATACATTAAAAAAAAGGGATTAAAATTAATTATAAAGAGAGAAAGAATAATATTAAAATTATTGCATTTAATGAAACATTAATATATTCAAAGTGTTTTATATTTTAGAATGAAAAAACTCCTTCAAATATGTCTTATAATTTGAGATGAAAAGAGTATCATTTTTAAAATGACACAAGGACAAAGAAGAATAAGATACCGATCCAAATCTTGGAATGAATTTTAAGAATATGAGGAACAAGATTTTCCAACAATACTTGTTAAAATTAAGAAATTAAGAGTGGAATTGAAATAACTGAAGTTGCGGACACCAAGATAATCACATGAAAGGGTTCAGTGTATGTGCCAATTTGGCCCAAACGATGAAAACAAAGGTACATGCAATGCAAAATACAAATGTCATTCTGAGACTGTTTCTGGCTTTCTGCATTCATCTTCTATGTCGGCATGAATCGGCTCGTCTCACGACGTCGACGACACGACGCTATCGACTGCATTGCGCTGCATGCGCTATCTTGTTCATTTATCTAAGTCTGATTTATCATTTAAGACCTCGTCTCTCAAACTTGCGTTTTTTCAATTTTTCATCTTCTCTTTAGTTTGATAATGTATAAATACTTTATATATCTTGCTAACCTTCTAATTTTTATTTCATTTCACTATCAATTTCAAGAGAGAAGTGACTCACATTAAACTAAGATTCAGACGAGATTGAAAAATATAAAATAAAATAAAGCCGAAAGATTATAATTAAATACTGTATGTTTACCTTATTAAAATACGTTGTTATGTTTTATGTGGAGGAATCTTGCTGCTGTTATGTGTCAGCCGCAAAACTGAACAATATAATACTGCAGCCGCCGACAAACTTTTTTCCATTCTCAAGAAAACAAAAGAAGCAGTTCTGAAGGATTACTCGTGATGCGGTGATGGCGTTGCGTGGGTCGTTGTTTATAAAGATCCTCTGAAATACTAATGCTAGATTTTCTCGGCTTCCAATAGATCTTCGAACTTCATTAGCGGGCCACTTCTGGTAAGTAATTTGCGAATTTTAACTATAATAATGATAGTGGAATTAAAATCGACGTCAAACTCTTGCTCATTTCATGGCCGAGAGAACAGCCGTAAAAGTCAAATTTAACTCAAAAGGCAAACTTCCAGACAAAATGTTTGACTGCAGACGAATTCGGCGAGGTTACGGGCAAAATGTTTTAGTTCCGGATAACACCGGTTAAAGTTAATTAGACTTCATGAATTAATATAATGTCATGACCTTATCAGGAGGTCAAAAATTGTACAAGTGGGCTCGGACCTTTGGTTCAAATGACGTGCGTGTTGAACACGAGTGTTATGGAATAACATTAGAAAAGTAGAAGACAAGACTGAATTCAATTGTACATGTCGATTAATTTGGGATGAACATGAATGCATAGTAGAACATAACATTGATAATTAATTTAGAGAGTTAAGTGGAGCCCACGGGGCGACGACGGAAGAACTGGAAAAAATGAGTACATAAGACGAAAAAAAGTGGAGCTTTCAGCTGTAAGTTGCGTGTGGGCTTGAAAGCTACGTTCTGGGGTTGGGAATCGCGGATAAGCATCATTCACAAACAATACACACGCATATTGCAATAATTATGAACAAAAATGGGGCCGACGTTGTCTCTGGCTTGTAGTGTTGTTGTTAGCTGCATGTGACAGGAGGGTGGTGAGAAATGAGAGAATAGCACAAACTGGTCACATCCACTTTCATTTCAGACTGGGATTTGGCTGAAAAAGATTCTGTCCTTCTTTTCAACGCTAGGCTGAGATTAAGGGAAACCTACGCGTCATCAGAGGAAAAAAAAAAATTGGGAAAAAGAAAGCTTATTAATTCTTGTGTCTACAATTATGGGCGATAGAGTGAGTGGTACTCATAAGGTCGCGCCGATCCATCGACATGGAAGCCAGCACGACGCATGGATTCCACGTTTTAAACAAAGCCCAACTTACCATTTACACTCTTCTGAGTTCTGCCATTCATTCAACCTTCTTCTTTCCGATGTAGTCCGCGTATAAATTATGCACGAGTATTCTTTTGAAATATCTGTACGTGTATAAAATATCTTTTTATGCCCATCGGATTAGTCTGGATTTAAAAAGAAAAAAAGAAATGCTACCGAAATGATTTAAAACAAAAAACAAAAGAAAATTGCACTTAGGATAGGCACTCAGAATCACTGGGCAAGTCACCAATATAACTCCTTAAACCAGGAATAATGATAAACAGATATAGATTCAGGACTGATATGCCAGCTCTTCTGATGAATCCACGTATATTACAATCATTAGGTTACTAAGTGTTCAGCCTTCAAACAAACATGTACAGCTCGCCGTCATCATAATTCTTCCACGATGTATTAGTCTTGATTATCGTAGTTTCAGATTCGAGAAAAAATATTTATTTTTTGTTAGGGGGAGTGCTAGGCCGGCTACACAACATGTATGGTTTTTTAAATTTGCTTGTGGAGTCATCTTTGGATGAACGATTAGGAATGCGCGGCGGGGAGCAAAAATCAGTTGTCGTATTAACAAAACGTGATTATTAATTAATTAATATAAAATGAATTTAAAATAAGAAATCAGTTATCTTAATAAACTTGAATTGGTAGTACAGACTATTCCAACCACAATATAGAACATTTTTTTAGAAGCCTTGCTTAATTTAAAATATAAAGTATTAGCTAATTTTTACAATTGTTTTTCTAGCTATACTTATATTCTATTTATTATTTTTTTAAAAATAATGCATTAGAATATTAATTATTATCATCAAAATCTTTATATTTAATGAAGGTAAAATTAAAAAGGTATAATTTCTTTAAAAATTTAAATTTTTAACTAGTAATTTTTTAAAATGATTTTTTTTGTCAAATAAAAAATGACAAATTAATTACTAATATTTTATATGTTGGTCATGAAGAAGCATAGGAGAGATGTAAGGTAACACCAATTTAGTGTGTGTTTGATTTTTAATTTGTTAAATGTCAGTTTGGTAAAAGTTCATTTAACAAAAGTCAGCTTGGTAAAAGTCAGTTGTTGTAATAAAATTTATATTTGGATATACATTTTTTAAAAGTCAGTTTAGTAAATTAAAAGTTATTTAGATTAATAAAAATTTATACTTTTAAAACGTACTTTTAAATATATAATGATAAAAAAGGATATTAATTTATGATAATTAGTAATTTTTATTATACAAATATAATATATTAGAAATGTTTAAAAAATGTCAAACAAGTTTAAAATAACATAAAATTTAAGATGTTAAATAATAAGAATACAAATATAAAATTTAATATTGAGAAAAATTATGTAATAAATAGTTAAATATTTATTAATATTGAATAATTATATAATTAACAGTTTGATATATAATATACAATCTAATTTCTAATCAAAACTCGAACCCCATTCATCTCTCTATCAAAAGCCATGCTTGAAATTGCACCTAGAATTGATGGTAAACATACATGCTTGTCATTATCATCATTAGTATTAATCATATTTTCATCCTCAAAACATTTAAAGTCAGAATCAGTTACAGATTTTCTTATAACAAAATTATGTATAGCTATTATTGCACCAGCTATACGAACTTACGTCACAAATGACTAACTAGGCACGTGTTGTAAGATTGTCAATCTTTTTTTTTTTCAAATCTCAAAAGTCATTTCAATCATGGTCCTTAAATTTGAATGATAATAATTGAAAATCTCATTATTGTTTGTAAATCTAGATGAACGCCTGAAATTTAGGAGGTGATACTTATAAAATCTATAAGGACCTAAATATTCATGTGGAGTTAGATAGGCGGCATCCAGCAAATAATATTTAGCTACCAATAAAAAATAGAAATTGTAGGATCTCAAAAAATATTAAAAAATTATTTTAAATGAGATAAATATGAAATATACCTTGAGGTGGATATGACAAATTTATGTTCAACCTTGTAAGTGCATAGTCAAATAAACAAACATCATGGGCAATCCCTTTCCATCCAACTATGACATAAGTGGAGCGCATATTCCAATCACACGTGGCCACTATATTTTATGTTAGAATATCTCTCCTTTCAATATATTTCCCTTTCTTTTTAACATTGACCACGTCCGACATACATGTTCCATCAATTGCTTCTTTAGCATCTTTAAAGAATGGCCAATATCACGAGCCATCTAAAATTTTTGGATGTATATCTTAAAAAATGTGATCTTTTGATTGGATATATTTCTTTGCTAGTTTCTCGCAAGCATGCAATATATTTTTAAAATATCTATAAACAGTCTCTACTGAATGTTAAAACTATTTTTGTGTCATCCTATTCCCTACCCCATGTCCAACAATAGTTAAGAACATACCAACCATTTCATGAATCCATATTCTTTTGGTTGGACGTAGAGTATGTGTAACACACCAAATTTTTTTTTAAATAATTTAACTCAACCATAGTTGGGTTACAGTCACCCAACACATTTTTATATCAATAATTTCAATATCAAATATTTTATAATTGGTTTCAACTCACACACTATAACATTTTAGATAAATTTTTACCTCCCACATGCCATTAGGCTAAATCACATTTGTCCATCCTTATACTCCCAACAAGTAAACTAAATCACATTTGTCCATCCTTATACTCCTAACAAGTAAGATAAGCAATTTATTAAATTTTCAACACAAGCCAGTTATTTGGCCTTATAATCATGCCATTTTAACCAATCCAAAGTAAACCAAATATTAAAATTACAGTCATCCAAATTATACCAAAAATAGAAATAGTTTGAAAAGCATGATTACATTTATATATTCATATAATTGACAATAAACAAAAAGCCCTAATATTGGCAATATAACACATTATAAATCATAAATTAAATACCCAAAAGAGACAGTGGATCTATACCACTAAGCCTCTGGGACTCCTCCACATGTCACTCGTGGCTCTTCTCCTGAAAATTGTTAACCACATAATGAGACTCAAAAGTCCCAGTAACCAAAGCCAATTTATGATAATGTATACAAACAGTTAAGTGTGTGCTTACTAAGTGAGAATTAAAAATAATATAATTCCAACAAATATAAGAAATATTACAATACGCACAAACAACCATCCTTATATCCCTCCATTAACCTCAAGCCGTAGCCCTCACTCGGTGCTAAATTACCCGGCCAAAGGTAGATTAACCCGAGCCCTTACAAGCCACATATTGAGCTCCAATAGGGGCGTACCACGTGGCACATAAATATAACAACAATAGCAAGTCTCCCAACATCTCCCACAATAATCAAACAAATTCATAATAATATTGCATAATTATACAATATTACAAAATTCATAATTTTCTCAATAATCACCCAATTAACATGAAGTAACACTAATCACAAATTAAAAGCATGGTTATCTCGTGACTTTTTCAATAAATTATTCCTTAAAATTTCTCTCTCACCACAATCTTCACCAGTAATACAATCTACAAATAACATATTATTTATAAATATTAGTTTCAATTTTTGAAAATAATAAAATAATTATAATAATAGAATTAAAAATATAACATAATTTCTAATCTCAATATTAATACAAATCTAGAGTTAATACTATTAAGTAAAATTTTTAACTCCTCTTTTAATTATCAATAAACATTAATAATCTAAAAATCAACTTCTAAACTAATTTCTATTATCAAAATTTTCTTTTTATTTTATAAATTCGCACCTAAAATACCCAAAAATTAAAAATTGAGTCTCTAGCTTAGAATCACAATCCTATAGCCATAATAATTCATTTCTCATCCCAAATAATTATCTAAACTTTAATAAATCAACATATATTTTCAGATCTAGTTTAGAATTTGATCCATAAGCCATAAATTTAAAGATCATCAACAAATTTATACTCTAGAACATTTCTTATACTATTGACAACCTCAAAAACCATATTTATTCAACATAAATTTATCCCTCTTCCAGACCTTAAATTTTCTACCACTACAAACTCAGAAACCAAAGAAGAAGGATGACTAAAAATTTTTTTAGAACACTTACTTAGTCTTGAAAAGCTTAAAATCACACCCTAAATATCCTATTAAAAACTCTTACCTTAAAACCCAGCACCGGTGAACTTGGCTCAGACGCTCTCTCTGATCGCACATGAAAGAGAAGAGAAATGAAGGAAAAATGAGAAGAGAACGGTGGTTTTTAAAAATGAATGTGGGTCCCATAATTTTTTTTCCCTTTCCTCTCTCTTCTTTCCTTTTCTTTCTTTTTTACTATTTTACATGTAATCATTGCGGCGTCGAAAGCAAACTCGTTTTTCTTCTTCTTCTCCCTTTTTTTTAAATACCTTTTCTTTTTTTTATTATAATAATAATTTAATACTATTTTTTATTATTTTTTTAATTAATTTTTTTAATAATTTTTTTAAATTTTTTAATTTAGAATTATATCCTAAATTAGATTTAATAATCATTTTTTACTAATTTTCTTACCTCTTAATATTATTTTTTTTAAATTTTTATTAACCCAAATTAACTATTAAAATTTAAATTGGGATGTTACAGTATGTTACACCAGTTCATCATAAAGTTGAAGAAAAATATCTTTTCCATGTGAAATATGTCATGACAATGCTGAGAATGCCCTTATAAAATTTCTTACACCTATAGATGACTTGATTTTGAACTGGTTCTATAAGGCTTTTTCAATAAATATGTTGAGTAATTAGATCTATTACAGTCATAGCTTCAACCTCATCTCCTTCTGCATGTATAAGTACTTGTAATAAGCAAGACTACATGCTTTCTCTGTAAAAATTACATGACATAATTTAACAACAATTATACCATTGTTCATAACTTAACATAAAAACACATAAAATAAGAGTTAAATAACACAATCAATTTAAAAACAAAGTTAACAACATAGAAAGCAGTAGCTAGATTTAAAACATTGAGAAGGCAAGTAAGAATTGATCTAATCTGATTTCTTGCCCAATCACTTTAAATAAGCCATTAATGCTCTTTTATTGTCCCTGAGCCCAATATACATCTCCCTTATAGTCTTATATAGCAAGGTCACAATATATTGTCCAAGAAGCACTTCATCATAAGCAATTTCCTTGATTTCATAAAGTTCTTTTATAACATCCACCACTTGATCAACTAGTTTTGTTCTACTCTCCATTGAATTAAGAATTGACTTTAGTATTGTAACCCTATCCTCTTATGTATAAACCAAATGACTCACCAAATCAACCATCATAGATGTAAGATGTTTTTTCTTTTTATTTCGACCATTTTCACCTCTTTTTTCCTTACTTTCTAAACTAATGCCATCGCTGCATGCATTATTCAAGCTAACCTATCCAATTTTTAAGAGAGCTCCTCCGCTATTTTTTCTTACCTCATCGTTGTCTCTTAATCCTTCATTCAAATTCAACTTAGGCCTATACACATCTTGTGAATCATCAGCCACAGGCGTCCACATGTAAGTTCCCCGTGTTGCAATTGATTGGAACAACTCTATCAATTCATGTATATATAGAAGTGGTTTATGTTTGATTTTTTTTTACTCAAGATTCTCTTACACATTTTCAAGAACTGAGTCCAATATATTTACAGAATAAAACATCAAATGTATAACATGACATATTTAATTCACTTTAATCTTTTAATTCCACCAATCCTCTAGTGCTAATATAATATTCTTTTTCCTATCCCATCCCAAATCGATCTTTTTGTTCAACAATTTATCCCACATATTCTAGTCTTTCCTTAAGCTGTCCTATTTGTTTTTTAACTGCTTCTTATCATAATTTCTTGAGCTTAATCAATCTGTTGAATTGTTGCATTAGCACCTTCGGACCCTCCTTTAATAGGGTAGAACCTTTATGCTCATTTTTCCTAACTTTTTGCAGAGCTAATTTGATAAAGAGTTCAATCTCTTTGGTAGTCCATTGTGCCTTCTCCTTACTCATATTTACTATCAAAATATCATATTCTCAATAATCAATTAGCATACACCATATAAACTATTGATAAAAATATAATAATAAATATCACATAAACTATTTATACATTCTTACCAAACACATTCCTAACAGATTCGAAGACATGGATGATGATTACAATTAAAGATTAGGAAAATGTGATGTGAGCATAGACACAATATTAAAAAATAATGTAATTTGTCCTTGTCAATATCCTTGTTGAATCACATGATTTCTTAGGCAATTGATATTATTTGAAAATAATATTAATCATATAAAACTATCAATATCAGGTATGTAAAAAATGAATTATGATAATTATATCTAACAAAATTTTAAAAATAAGTTGAATTCAAATATTTATAAATAGCTATTTTAATTGCAAATTAAAAGTCATATTTGAAATTTAAATATATAACTTGAAATTAAAACTCTTCCATTTACATTTTTCTACTAATTTTTTTCAAAAACAATTTGCTGTAACCTGAATATCATCATTGGATTGAAGTTTTTGGTGTTAAACAATATTACTATTGTATACTCAATAAATATTACTACAAATATCAAGTGTAGAAACTTTAGAGAAAGTGATGTACTTCTACAGTATTGATAAATTTGCTGAAAGGATTCTCCTTTTCCATTTCTGTACGACATCAATAATTAAAAACATCTGAACTTGACCTCACTAATAGTTGAAGCTATATTACAAGTACAGCTTTTGAATTTTTTGATCCAAACCTTAGGTGGAATATTTCTATAAGAAAATGATGAATCTGAATCTACACATATGCTTGAACTATTTGTGAAAAAAATCCTAAACTTGAGTTGGTTCTAAGCTTACCAATAATCTACCATTTGCACTTTGAACCACTTTTTGTTCTTTCAATTCTAAAATTAAGCTCTTTCAATGCCACGTGTATATATTAGAATGCTGAAGTAATGCTTAACGACCAAACTTCCTAGTTGAAGGAAAAAAAATAGAGCAGAATCAAATCTAGAACGGCATAACCAAATTTCCCAATAAGCAAAATCAAACAAGTAGAACCAAACTTCCCAACAACTCAAATCAAATGAGTAGAACTAAACTTCCCAATTGAAGAAGAAAAATAGAGAGCATAACCAAACTTCTAAAAAAAATCACCGGATCCAAAAAGAGGACCACCAGATCAGAGGAGGATATCATACCTTGCTGATGGAAAAGCAGATCGGAGGAGAAGGTTTAAAATTGGAGACGACGATTGTAGATTGGAGAAGGAGGTTACACTTGTCGATTGTAAATCCAGGTGTTTTGACTTCTTTTAGCTTTCAAAATGTCATTTAAATTAGGCAAGGTGCTTGATTCGTAATAGATTTTGGTAGATGGTGATAGTCCACTACGATTTGCTTCTTTAGAATGGTAGGCGATGAACTCAAGAGGCTGATGAAATAAGAAACCAACCTCAGGGTAGGAAGAAATGGAGGGACTTGAGTTTGATCTGTGACCAAATGATGGAGGAGACGTAGAGAAGAGATGGAGCAGCAAGATGAGAGAGCTCGAGCAAAAGAGATGGGAGTGACAGTAATGAGCCTCCGTTATACACAACAAGAATGAAAACAATAGAGGGTATCATGGTTAAATACAAAAGTAAGTACCAATCATTAATGTTCTGCTGATCACATTCACATTAGAAAAGCTACCTAATGGAGCTTTTAAAAATTTGCATTTCACCCCATCTCAGAAATCCTTTCCAGATGTCCTTTTTGCTTTGAACAAAATATTCCAAATAGCTTTTCACATCCCAAAAGTAAGAAAGTGCTTTTAGGATGTGAAAAGCTACTTTTCCAAATGGTAATTAGACGAACACAAATGTGTTGGCTTTGGCAAGTTCAAAGTAATGATAAGATAGCAGTGCAACTAGAAACTTCCCTCCCACAAAGAAAAGCAATTATAAGATAAGTCATTGTTGGCAAAAAAAAAAAGTAATGATAAATCATACAAGTATTGTTTCTACTGGTGCACAACTCAGTTATGAGTATAATTGAAATTAACAAAAAAGTATAACTCAATTGATAGGTTATTGAACACAGCACACGAGAAGAAACATTGATACAAATAGATATGGACATGAGTAATAATATAAAAGGGGAATTTCAAATATCATGACCTTGATGAGTACTGCATCTACTTTGATGATGATGACATTTAGTGCCTTAAGGGATATGGCTTACACTAACAAACCCACTGTCTTAGCCCGCAGGGGATGAGATTCCATTCTATGATTTGAAATTAAAGCTGGTAATTTGGATTAAACTTGAATTGTCTGAAAAAATTTAGGGCCATCCCAAACAAATATATATTTTAAATATTTGAGCTTATTCAGGCCAAGTCTAATCGAGTTTGGGCTTGGCCCAAATATCCAAATAATTATTTTTAAAATATTCTATAAAATATAATAAATATTAATTAATTATTTCAGTTTTATGTTATTTTATAGTAAAATATCATATATTTGAGTACATTACTATAGTTATTTAAAAAATTAAAAAAATTTATATTTTCATTATTTTTAATCAAATAAATATCTCAAAATAATATTTAAAGCATATTTTAATATTAATTTTTATATTTTAAGACTCAATTATTTTCTTAAAAAAATTTGAGTTCTACGCATTATTTAAATATCTAAAAAATATATTATATATTTTTTATAAAATAAGACAATTAATTTTAAAGTAAAAATTAAATTAAAATAATTTTAAAAATAAAATTCAGGTATGTATAGATTTTCAGTTCTACTATGAAATAAATATACTAAATAGAATAATATTCTTAAACAATAATTTGGCTATCGTTCATGCTAAACTTAATTAAAAATTAAGAATAAACTAGAGTAAATATTCTTTATATGTAGGAGTTAAATAATATAAAAATTTAAAAAAATAATTAAAAAAAAGTATTTTATTCATAATTAAATGATTTTATTTTATATAATATAAATATGACTATTTTTCTTACATTCTTAAAAATAAAAAGTACAATTTATCTAAAAATTATTAAAAACTTTGAACTAATCAAGAGCAATAATTTTAAATTAGTGGTCTAACCATGATTGAATTAAGATTAATTTGATCACAATTTAATTAAAATATATAAAATATTTATATATAATCACGATAAGAGTAATATTTAAACAAGTAAGACATTAATTTACAAGTAAATAAAATATTTATGAATAAATTATACATAATATAACAAACAATATCAAAGTTGCTTAAGTATAAAGTTGATGAGTTATTATTCTTTATTTCATTCTTTTAAAATTAAAATAATATTTTAAATTTAACAGAATCATTTAAGAACTAAAATTAGTTGAAAAAAAAATTTCTCTACCAAAAAATAAAAAAATTTCAAAAGTTTCAAGTATTTAAACCAACCCAAATAAGTCCAAAGCTCGAAGTTGTTCAGGTTAGATTTAGTTATATGAGATTTTTATATAGAGACTTTAAATTTGATTTAAATAAACTCGACCTAATTCGAATTACTAACTCTAATTGGAATCATCATCATTAATATAAAAGCATGAATGCAGAATCACTTTACAGGCCTAAGCCCATAATACAGCTAAAAATGGGCTACTAAAGTATTTTCAGCCCAGCACAGAGAACCAATACTACAGGCCCAGCCTGCCCAATATATTTTTTTAGAAAAAAATATGTATTGTGATCTGACTTCACCTATTGTTTTCTCCACCAAATTCTTCTCTGCTGAAATGTCTAATTTTTTTTTAGGCCCCTTTTAGAGTTTCACCATCCGAAAAGGTTCCTCTTTAGTCAGTTATCCTTCATTAGCCTCTCCGCAAATATAAGCTGAAATGGCAGTATTACGTTCTCAATCAATAGCATGGGATAGGGCTATATGTCAAACTTGTTTGATTCTATTTTTTATTTTTTATAAAATAATTTTAGAGAATAACTTTTTAAAACAAGTTTTAAAAACAATGATCTAACAATATGGGGCCCATGACTGGGCCAAGAGGAAGCCCAAGAGAACAGATATCCAATATACACAGAGCCGGAAGGAAATCGTGGTCATGGTCATTCTCTTCCAGACTCTTCTGCTGCTTCCTTCTGAGCCTTCTTCTTCCTCTGGAGACTGATTCTCTTATTTTTCCTTCATGTTCTATTTTATTGCTGCTCTTTCCTTTCGATGTCGGCCTGGCTTTTGGGTGACTGTAACTACATTCGTGGATCGTTATTGAAAATTGTGATCCATAACAAAAAAATCAGTTAAATTAAAACAATAAGCAACTGAGTTAATTTTCTCACACAAAAATGGCAAAAAATAAAAACAAAAGGAAGCAGAACGACTTTACTCTTAAGCCCTGCTTGTTAGGTTGGAATCAAAAAAAAAAAAGAAAGGGAAATGGAAATGGAATTCATGGTCATGCTCGTTTTGTATGTTGCAT
This sequence comes from Prosopis cineraria, assembly GCF_029017545.1. Classification (NCBI taxonomy): domain Eukaryota; kingdom Viridiplantae; phylum Streptophyta; class Magnoliopsida; order Fabales; family Fabaceae; genus Prosopis; species Prosopis cineraria. Next base: position 3,803,446 of record NW_026555337.1, read on the forward strand.
TCATGATTCTAAAGAATTCTGATTCAGCCAAAATTGACAGAATCCGGTTCCATCATACACTTCATGGAATCCGATTCCAACGCCCCTTCTCTCCATTTTACCCCCTCTTCTCTCCCTAACCCTTCTAGCCAACACAAAGGCTGATTGACGATGGCAACAGGAGCCTTTTCAGCAGCGACGAATGGCGGCATTGAAAGCACCCCCTTCCTCCGATCTCCACCAGTCTCCCCCGGCCACCACTTTTTCGGTATTCATCGGTGAATGGCCTCGAGGATGTCGGCCACTGCTTCCCAGCTCGGCGGTGTCATGGCTGCCTGGGTTTTGGTTATCAACTTCGCAGCCATTCAGCTCTCGTTGTCGCCGACGTTCTGGCTCGCCAAAGTTAGTTTGCGTTGTTGCTATGGGCTAGTGTTGTGTTGTTATTGGTGTTTTCTAAGAATTCTTGCTCTCATCTCGCCCAAGTTTGAATACACTTGCAATACAAGCTTCAACACGCTTCCAGAAAAAAGAAGAAGAAAGCACTGCAGCCGAGGCTGTGAGTTGCAATTTTTTTTTTAAATTAGAAGCATTTTGGTATTTTTTTATTTAAACTATATATAATTTTTAAAATTATATTAAAATTTTATCTTCATACTAAATAAATTTTGAAGACTTAATTTTTTTTTCATTTCAATTCCAATTTGAATTTATAAATTTTTTTTTTATCATACTTGACAAGATCTTATTAAGAACAATTAAATTCTCTGCCCCCTCTCTCATGATCTCATCTCCATTTAAGTTCAAATTCTCACACCTGCCCACGCTGGTAAATCACACTTTAAAACTTATAATATAAGATATGTTTAAATAAAATTACACATATCAATAAAATTTATAAATATATTTTATAATTTTATTTTTAAAAAATAAAAATATAAATTTTTAAAGGTACTCTTCATTTTAATACTCCATTTAAAAAAAAATATATATATTAAAAATAGACAATGTAATGAAAAAATTAATATTAAAAAAGCATCATCAACAAAATATTATATGTATTTTGAAATTTTGAATCTCCTTCAAAAAGTGTAGGTTTTGCATAATATACATAGTTGGTTTCATTTACTTTATCCTTCATCATCAATTTGAGCAGTTTGAGGGATGAATTCTTGACGCAGTTGACAAGGCCAGGACTGTGGACATTCATGAAATAGTCGCCCCAGTCGATACTTTTGGGATCAAACTTTGAGTTAAATCCGACATCCTCCAGCATCTTTGCCGCTGTTCTTAATTTTTCTGTGTGCGTGTCATCAAAGCTGTTGCATTTAAACATTAATTCCAAGTTAATCATTGTTTCAAATAGATACTAGTACATACAGATCACAAGCATGCCTAATTTTCAATGAGGAGACAGAAAGTTAAGAGACATACATGCCATAAAGAACACATAAGGTTTGTAAAGTTCAACCATTCATATGACCATTTTGATTTTTCCGTCATTCTGGTTGTAAGAATCTTGGAAGATCTGGCAACACACTTTGTTCACCAAATATAATACCTTAAACATATAATACCAAATGATGCAAAAGATTAATTAGTATTGAAGCGTACACTTGACGATATGCACGAGATCTAGGTTGAGATGATCTTTGAATTAGTTACCTTGAGGGCAAGCCTGCATTGTATCATCATAAGTGAGTGGAAACTAGCTATACTTGTCAACGAAACTCCCTCGGGCACAATGATTGGCTTCCCACTTCCATCAGTGCAGGGCTTGTTTTTGAAGTACAGATGCGTGAGATCGTGGACATGAGAAATTCTAAGATGAACCCACATGGTATATTTACTTGTCTGAAGCTTTGTTCCAGTTATCACCATTCCAGTGTATTACCATTTTTGCCAACATGCATTTTATCAGCATATCCGCAGGTATCTGCAAATTCTCATATCCGTATTGTCTGTAAAATATGATTAATTTAAAGAGCAGTGCCCCTTAAGAACCATGGTTTGGGTCCCCCCCCCCCTCATATCCAATATGAGCAATTAATATCGAGTGCGTTACCATTTCTGCCCACACGACTATTTAATTAATATATAGCTGTAGCAATTCGGCTGTCTGTATTCTCATTAGTAACAGCTATACATGTGAACCAGAAAAAGAAACCCACAGCATTTTTCTTTTTGATGGACCTGACAAAGACGCTCTTTATACAAAGTACATCTAACTGAAGACACGCACCTTATATAGTAATTAATAAAAGGGCCTATCAAAACTTACAACATCTATAATGGTCTTGGGATGACCAAGAAAGTACGATATTTTTCCTTTCCCATAGCCCCCAATTACACTATCAAGTTCTGCAAAGCGCAAACCAGGTATACATAAGAACAGCCGAACTTGTACATATAATATAGTACGAATGGCTCAATACTGAGTGAAAACTAACTAGAAGGGTTTCATATTTGCTGATAATATTGGGCACAAATAGATTGACGAAATTAATATCCGATTTGCATTTGAGGAATATATGGGGTAGAAGGTTATATTTATACCTCAGACCTTCAATCCATCTGTAAATGGTTTGTGTATGTTTTTATAATAAAAAAGCTTGCATCTAGTTTTTTTTTTTCCAAAAAAAAAGGAAAAAAAAAAGAAAACCAGATACACAGGAAATAACATGGATGATTAGGATTATTTGAAACAACCTCTTGATTCCAAATTCTTTCATCGCAGATCCAATGGCCCTTTCGTCGCCAATGAACTGTGATCTGAGTTCTAATTTTGTCTGCATCAATTTCTTTTCTGCTTCAATGTCTGATATTTTTTATGCCCCTTTCAGGGTTTGACCCATCTCAAAAGGTTCCTCTTTAACTAGTTTTCCTTCCTTAGCCTCTCCACAAACATAAGCTGAAATCAGCAGTACATACAAAGGCAGTAGCATATATATAGCAAGGCTTTGGAAATCTATAGATGTGCAATGCCCAAATCAAATTGCTCAAAACAGAGCCTATATTGCCATGTGTGTCATGTCGGTTCGATTTTTCTAGATTCACAAAACGAATAATTGATATATGATACATTAAGAGGGAGAGAGAAATAAATAAAATAGCTATTGTGGTGGGTCTCATACTTAAGTATGAGATGCGGGTCATATATACAACTCCATTCTCGTGTGTCTTTTTAATAAGTACTTTGTGAATAGACCATATTCAAAATCATTTTATAGAGATTAATTTGTCCGGATTCTACTTCATTGTTTTGCATATATGTGCAAAGCATTTGGCTATGGATACTTAATTAAAAAAGTGGAAACAACTTTTCATATTAATAATATTGGATGAAGTATCCAAGTGAGTAAGAGGAACCAGTTTCAGTGACAAAGACATATTACACCTCGTGTGTTTAATTAATTCCGTGACTAATACATATTAAACCTCATGTTTTAATTAAGATCTTGAGTTAAAGATGTAGTATCAAGCTCAGTTATATTTCTACTCCCAAAAATTATTAATCAAATAAAAAAGCTCAATAAATCTCCTTGATATATACCAACGCTCTCGTGCCCGTGGCATAACTCTTCTACCATTTCCCTCCACTTTCCCTCCATTACTTTAAAATAAAATCTTGATCATTCAAATTTAAATTTTTTAGTTTATATCCTTACTTTATATTTATTAAAATAAAAATTAATTTTTTTAATAAATCTAATTTATCACCAATGTGGAGAGCCTATATTTAGTGTGAACAGTAAAATTTAATACTTTCTCCATTAAAAAATGTCTTACATTTTTTGAGGAGTTGGATGTTAAAAAATATAAGGTATTTTTAGTTTTTTGAGGTGTAATCGTTGTCTTTTTTAAAAAGTACCCCTATTAATAATGTCTTTATATTTATTGTAAGGTATTTAATAAAGGTAAATATAAAAACATAGGGTTAGTTTGAAAGTACAATATTGTTTTATTGAGGGGTGAGATTTAATTAAAAATACCTTATATTTTTAAACAAAAAAGTATTATTTTCAATAAATTTTTGTTTTGGTAAATACAATATCAAGAATATTTTTTATAAAAAAATTACAAATTAAAATTTTTAAATCTGAATTATCTAGAATAAACTTAGATAGTCAATTTATAAATTATAAAAATTAATATTAAATTTGGATCATTCATAGTAAATTTGAATGATGTATATATTAATGATAAGGCAAATTTATTAAAAAATTTTAAATTTTTATAAATTTTTATGTTAATAAATATAAAAATTTTAAATCTAAATTATTTATATTAACTTTAAATAGCCCAAATTTTATTTTAAAATAGACGAGCAGAAGCGGAGAGGAGAAAAGCAGGGTACAACCCCACCACTTTCAATTTGAGGAGGACTTGCGGGACCAACTCTTTTGCATGTTCAACGACTCGATATTGAAGGTGACACTCGTGTGTCTTTATCTTATCTTTCCTAAGTAAGATTCACCCCACTCTAGTCCATACATCTCGGCTCCCAGGGAAACAAATAATATAATAATGATGCAGACTTATGTCTGTCAAAATAAATAAGCTATAATTTACAGCCAAATAGATGATATCACTGACACAATTATCCAATTAACTATATATCTTTTTGGGTCGAAATTACCAGTTGAAACGTGGTGAAAAACATGTACGTTATAGTAGTTCCTTGAAAAGTTTAAGACATGCAAAGGTCCCATTGTGTTAGTACCATTGCAATGTCAAGTCTGCATTGATAATAATTGATCCTCGAACAATTGAGTACCCTCTGGCCATGTACAAGCACTTTTTTTTTTAATCCAAAAACAAGAAAATGTTTCCTGTAATACCCTTTCATCAAATTCGGTTGCTGCAGCGAAATTGACAATAATGTCTATTTCTTGGCACAACTTTTCAAGGTTTGCATCATTTAGTCACATGTTGACCAGAGACACATCTCCCGCAACCGCACTCGCCTTCTCTGATATCATGAGAGTCAAACTCAGGACCCCATTTGTCTCGTAGAACCCAAAACAAGTCCTTCATTATGTGATCTATATATGTACCAGCCATAACATATGGTTTAGCCAGATCCATCATCCATGTATATAGTTCTCTAGCTTAAATCCAAAAAAGCATAAAAAAACTTGACAGTTTAATTATTACTTACCTCAACGTGCATGCGTCGAGTGGCAGTGTCGGTGTCAAAGATGCTAGAGAAGAAGATACAATTTCTTCAAATCTGACTGACTGAAACCTCAATAACTTCTCCACAAATAATGTGACATAGTACATTTCAAATTATTAATTCGTTGCCTACAGTCTACGTACAAGACAGCATACGTGCACAGAAAGAAATTCAAAAGATGCGATTCATATATATACGAACCTCTTCCAAAGAAGCCTGTTGCACCGGTCATCAGTATGGTCTTTCCCTTGAGAAACTGGTGTTAGACTTCTGAACTCCATTCGAAGAAGAAGAGGATCAAGTTAGTTAAGTCCGTAGCTATATGAAGACCTATACAAAAATATATTCTTCCCAAAGATGTATTTATAGCCGTTGTTGAAACATGAGATAAATCTGCTCAACATGAAATCACGAATCAAGGCTGTTGATTATTTTTTTAGTTGGTTGGGAGATGA